>NC_084599.1:42201907-42399407 GCF_033807715.1 Cololabis saira
TCCGCTGCTTCGGCCATGACACCAGCTTCTGCTGAGCTCTGCGCTCCACGCCCCGCCCAGCTTTGGTCTCCACTACGAATGGGGAAGGAGGGGGAAGTGACATATGCCGTAAAGCAGTCAAAGCTGTAAAAATGTGTAGTTTTTTAGTGTGGCAGGGTTCCTACCATGCTCCTCAAAGTTACATAGTGCCAGTGAAGGAGATACAGACCCCTCAGATCATGACAGAGGTTCATTAAACCTGTTGGAAGTTGATGTTCCATCACAATGATGATGATGAAATATTAGATTAAGGTGGAAAAGTTACATAGTGCTGCTTTAAATCAAATCTTTTGTCCAGGACTAATTGTGTAAAGGGAATGAATTGAAATGGACGTTTCTGATTTGCTCGGACTGTTTCAGGTTGTTCATCCGGCCGTAGCGGCGTAAAGGTGAATGTAAAAATCCGACGTAGATTCATTCACGCTAATGAAGGAAAAAGCCTATTGTTGGCTGAAAATGAGACAGCAGCTGATCAATAATGTTGTAGGAACCAGAGAACTACTTTAACTTTGACTCAAGCTAAATTAGGAAAAACAAAGCAAAACACTGAGGTTTTGTTGCAGTTAAACTGTTTAAATCTCAGAGAGAATGAGCTGCAGTTTGATTGAACCCATTTCCTCGTGGTGAACATGAAACTCCCCGTCATGAAAGGATTCCTGCTGCAGCGCCGCGTCGTTATTCATTATCATTATCGCCGGATCCTGACGGTACGAGCGCTCGTACCGTCTCTACGCTGCAGCTGCTCCATTACTCCTCGTTTTTTTCCCCCCATTTCCTCCTTTTTCCGTGTGAGGTGTCTTTTCTCCTTCCACACCACTGTCATGCTGTAAATTGGGTTCCCCGCTACAAAGCTGAGGTCTTGTTGTGAGTAAAACGGTGCTGAGGTTAAATAAACCGGCAGAAAAAACAGATAAGGTCCCTCCCTTATCTTTCCATGTCTACAAAGCATCAAACTGGGAACAAATACAGATTATTTTTTACCTTTATCGTCAAAGCTTCCCCTTCCCTCTTTAGCTTAAACAGCTTTCCATCCATTCAACTCTGAAAAGTATGTGTTTATCTGTCTGTGGTGGAAAATAGTGGAACAAACATGAAAAAAATGCATTAACTCAAAACTATGGGTGTTCCCTCCAACACCTCAGAATAGTCCGTGCACATGTTATCGTTCCTTTTTATTTATTTCAAACATGTATTAAAAAAAACAAGAAAAAAAGATAAGAGAAACAAATACGGGTGGACATTCCACCACATAAAGAAAAAAAAACACATCAAAACACATATTTCAGTTACATGTTCAACTAAACATAAATTATATGCCTGTATTTACGTTTTATACTATACACTAATTTATATAAATAAATATATATATCATTTTTACAAAAATAATCTGTTTAATACCAAATGTAAACTCTATCATAAATATAAGGTAACCCTTTATTTTACAGTAATAACCAGGTAATACCATGGTAATTACACTGTAATTACCTAGTAGTACCTTCTATTTACAAGGTAATTACATGGTAACTACTGGGTAATTTACCCAGTAAGTACTAGGTAATTATCACGTATTTTCTTGTACCATGTAATTATGTGTATTTACCATGTAATTACATGGTAAATACCTGGTTGTTTAAACTAAATATTACTAGGTAATTACAAAGACATTAGATGGGAACTATGAGGGAAATGACAGGTATTTACTAGGTTAATATTGGTAACTACCAGTCAATTTACCATGTCATTACTCTGAAATTACATTAATTATTATTATATAAGTATTTTTCTGCAAACTACCAGGAAATTATAACCTATATTTGAGGTAGTTACCAGCTAATTACACTTCAATGACCATGTAGTTTGTATTTACTATACATTTCATGGATAACTACCGGGTATTTACCCATTCATTATTGATTTATGTATTATCAATGGATTGGTGCAGGTACCCCCGAGGGTGTAAATGACTCTATTGACCTTGTAATTAACCTGATAGTTACCATGTTTTACCTGGCAATTGGCAGGTACTTACCTTGTAGTTACTTGGCCAGTAATTCTATTTCCTAAGTATTTACCCAATAAGTACAGACATTTTTACCTGGCCTTTACTCAGTAATTAAAGTGAAACTGGACTGTAAAAGAAAGCATGTGTTGTTTCCATAATATTACCTGGAAGCTTATTTTTCGGCAGTCTGTAAAACGATAACTCCGATTTCTTGCTAAATCTATGAGTACAGTCGATCACACAACAGCTCTTTCCCATTTTAGATGTTTTCCAGTTGCTCAAACTGAAGGTTTACGCTGACACTCAGTCTTTCTGCCACTCAGTCTTTCTGACACTCAGTCTTTCTGACACTCAGTCTTTCTGCCACTCAGTCTTTCTGACACTCAGTCTTTCTGACACTCAGTGAGCAAAACCCGCTGTGACGTCACATCTGTGACGTCATGCACATTCCCTCTATAGGGTTGTTCACCTTATTTTTCTCATTTTCAACTGTTTGTGTTAGCCTAGCCTCCATAGGTTTAAAGGGGGGGGGGACTTCCTTCCTTCTTTTCTCCTTTCTTCCTTACTTCCTTCTTTCCTTCTTTCCTTCTTTTCTCCCTTCACCCTCCCTTGACCCAAAGACAGCACAAAGGTCAAGCTTATTTACTTCATTTTTATGGTGAAAACTTCTAACTTTAGCACATTACTGTACTGGCATCTATTAGGCGTTACAGCCATGTGATGTTTTCTTCTTAAAGATATTTTTCAAGTTTATTAAGGAGCTATTTAATCCCAGCTGAGGAAATGTGCGTAGCTCTTACGTGAAACCGGCAACGACCCGTGAAAATGGTCGAAGCCGCAGCGACACGCTGACGCGCCTTGACAAACTGTTGGCGGATGTATCTGCATCGCTTCATGCACAGCCACGCAGTCAAGTGCATAAAAGTGATTTTACAGGCAGCTGCATCACACATTTCATGCACGAGGTGGTTCTGTGGCAACAACTGCTAATTCCTCTTTTCTGGGAACACTGAACATGCAGGTGTGAAATCCAGCTGTTATTGAGGCGGCAGCAGAAAAAAGGTTGTACCTGGACCATTATTAAATTACAGCACTAGGATTTGAGTGCTTTAAAGAGAGCCTTAAGAAACCCCCGACATATGCACACACACAGATACGAAGCCTGTCCTTGGAAACGAATGAACAGCCATTAGCGTGATCTGTATCTCATGTCTGGCTGTCATTAGTCCTCCGATGCTTCAGCGTGAGAAATTGGAGTCAGCGTGGGGTAAGTTGTTTAGACGGCCTCTTCTGGATTCAATTATTTGAGGTACAAACTGCTGGGAGACGTTTACAGTATCTCCGTGTCATTCCTTCCCTGTCAGGACATTCACATACGAGCCGCTACCGCTTCATATCCACAGGACTTTATTTGTGTTGCTGGCGACTCAACGAGGTCCTGTCAGCTCCACACGGGAGAAAGGGAAGCTTATAGAACCAAAACACATATAAAATTAAAGCTGCAAGCAGCAATGAACGGGGTCTCGCGCGTGCAATTTTCACCAATAAAGGTCAAGGACTCAAAACTGAGTCCGATGACGCCACCCATGACTCTTTATGTCAAACCATTCAAAAGTTATAGCAGAAAATAGGAACTATCAAATATCGACCAATTAGAAGAAAGGGCGGGGCTAATTTGCAGCGAGTATGGTCAAGGACTCAAAACCGAGTCCGATGACACCACCCACAACTCTCTCAACTCTCAACTGAATGGTTTAACTATGTTAAACCATTCAAAAGTTATGGCAGAAAGTAGGAACTATCAAATATTGACAAATCAGATCAAGGGGGGACGTGCTTTTTGGCATCTAGCGTCACCACGGTAACGCTTTTGACTGAGAAAAGTAATGCGCATCGTCGCAGGATGGAGACGCACATTTTGATGTATAACACACCTGGGTGTACGTTACGGTTCGGGCCGTATTAACTGCCGAAGGAATGGCATAAATTGCGCCAAAATTACGAGTGTGTGTGTGGCGCGGAGATGTGTGTTCACAATTAATTGAAAATGGCCGACTTCCTGTTCGGTTTCGGCCATGGCGCCAAGAGACTTTTCTTTAAGTTGCGACATGATACAGGTGTGTACCGATTTTCGTGCATGTACGTCAAACCGTATTGTGGGGCTTGAGGCACAAAGTTCTCTAGGGGGCGCTGTTGAGCCATTAGGCCACGCCCACTAATGCAAACCAATATCAAATTTTTCGCCAGGCCTGACTTGGTGCAAAATTTGGTGACTTTTGGGGCATGTTTAGGGGGAAAAAAGGCCCTCATTTCGTCATAAAAACGAGAAAAATAAAAATGAGGAAAAAATAAATAAAAAATTCCTACAGATACAATAGAGCCTTCGCACTGTCAGTGCTCGGGCCCTAAAAAAAGCGTTGCCGCTTGAAGTTTCTCTCACTCTCATTTTTTAACTTGATATGAAACACAAGCCCCAGACCCAGCAGCACATCTATCATCTCCTCCAGGTTCTACATCTTTAGTGTTGTTGTCTTCTTCCTTTAGATACACGATCAAATACGTCACAGCAGCTTCTCCAACCTCCTACTTCTGATCTGGGTGTTGAAAAACAAACGAGGACGAGGCGAGTGGTGGCGAGACGAGTAGGTACTAGTATAAAAGTGCCATTAGATTTTAACTGTTAATTTCAGCATTGAGTTGTAACTCTTCCTTGACCTTTCTTTATTATGCTACTCAAGTGTAACTCATAACTTTTCCCTCTCATTTTTTCTTTATTTTTCATGTTTTCATGATGTAAAGCACCTTGAATGGCCTTGTAGCTGAAATGTGCTGCACAGATAAACTTGTCTTTCCTTAAGCGACCGGTGGCGGCTCCAACCAGTAGCAGCTGCTTTTCCTACACGTTTATATCAACAACTCTGGAGGACAAAGATCCATCCAGCTGTATGTCGGGGTTTCTTTTGCTCTTTTTCAACCAAACCATCAAGATATAAATGTTATGCATAGTTTTTCAAGTAGAGCAGCTCCAGCATCAGCTTCAAGAGGAGTCTATCCAATCTGCTCATGCCAGTCACCTCTTACAAGGAATAGTCTAAATAATCTTGTCAATATTATGAAATAAATAAAGTTGCATGTGACATATCACGTACAGGGAAGGTTTGTCATTCAATGCAGGAGTTGTGTCTGTGGCAGCGAACACGTATCAATGTCGATGGGATTCCCAGGAAGAGATAGCGGTGTAAAACGTGAAGGTGTGTGAACGCGCTGATTTGCATGACTCTCAAGGCAGACGTGCTCATTTTGTCAGTGTTTGACATTTCCCCCAGTTTGTGTTTCCCCCAGTTTGTGTTTCTGTCTCTGTTTTCCATCTGCCCTGATTGTTCACACCTGTGTCTCGTCATCCCCTGCTCCCTGTCAGTCCGTACTGTTTGCTCCCTCCATATTCTCCCATAGCTTTTTGGATTCCTGTTTTTGTTCTGCCCTGGAGATCCTGCTCTGCAGCTTTTTTGGTTCTTGTTTTTTTGTGTTAATAAACCCTATTTTTTGGAACTCCTGCCTCTCGCTCTCCTGCATCTGGGTCCTCATACAACCATCCGTGACAGAACGGACTGACCAATATGGACCCAGCGGGAGAAAGTTTTGCCTTCTGGGAATACGTGTACCGGGAGGAAGAACTCACTATTCGCACCCGGAGGAGCTGGAATCCCCCTTCTGGGGAACACGCTCGGGCTCGGGGTGGCCCCGGAGCATTCAGGCTCTGGAGCGCCGCCGCCGCCGCCGGCATCGGCCAGGGCGCATCGTCGGTGGTGGTCCCGGACCCATCAGCCCCTGCTCCGGTGATGGTCCCGGACCCCCCTGCAGCCAGCGCCCTGGACCGGGGTACCCCCGCAGCCTGCTCCTCGTATCCTGAGTTCCCCGCCAGGTCAAAGTTCCACGCCAAGGCCCAAGCCTAGGCCTCGTGGACGACCCCCGGAACTTTGGTCGTGTGTTGGCCTGGCATCGCTCTCCTGCATCTGGGTCCTCATACAACCATCCGTGACACATTTCAGATGTACACTGATACAAATATTGTGCTTGATCTACTTAAAGGTATTGTGACATAATTTTTAACATGCTTTTAACACTATTAAAAGTCTTGGCCAATATCCCTCAAATGTGTCTAAAAGGGTGTAACAAGAAAAACTTCACTCCAGTACTCCATGCCTGGCTTCTTTTATGACAGTGTTTTTTGCCTGTGAAAAACGCATCCTTTTCCCCCTTTCCTGTCAATCATTGCCCCACTCCTTGGGGGGCAATGATGTAACACTTGTGTTAAGTTTACTTTATTTATCAAAATTAAGTTTACTTTAAAAAGGAAAAAAAGGAAAAAAAAGAAAAAAAGGCAGATTAAGTTTAAAACTAGATGTATTCATGTAAAGCAACAAACTTCATTTTTAATTGTTAATATCACAGATTTAAATATGTTATATTTACATGCGCTTAGATGTATTTTTTTTCAGTGTATAAACCCAAACAAGAGCTGTAGCCAAGACTCGTGCAGCTCTCACTGTGGAGAGCAAAACCTTTGAACCAGCTGCAAATATGTTTATTTCTGCTGCAAAGTTGGACATTTTGACGCGGGGGGGTGGATGGAAACTGACGTGCTTTATCAGCCCGTCAGTAGCGGTCAGTCAGACGACTGGAGACGTGTCGACTCCCAGGATTGAGTCAGACTGGAGTGTCGGCTGTAGCGCCGAGCTCTCACCCTCACACACAAACGTTGTTAACATTTAGACGCATTTAGGTTCACGTAGCCAGAAAATCTGTCAAATTCCAATCGAACAAAAATGATTTGACTTGGGCTGTACTGACTCCACAATCTAAATCTGGTAGCGTATCAGCGTAAAGCTCGTCCTCAGCCTGGTGCATTTACAGACAGCTTAACCACGACAGTCGTGTTTCACTCACAACGTTGTGGTTTAGGTCGTTTCAAAGACCATGCAAAGCTCAGCGGTGCAGTTAGCCCTTCATGTTTGTAAAAAGCCATAAACAGGGGCCGTGTTCTTTTATTAATTTATTAATATATGTAGATATATAGATTTATAATATGGATATAGATATGTTATATGTAGGTATGAATATAGATATATTGAGTTGTAGGTCTATTATACGTACAGTATTTGTGTATCTATATCTCTATTAATATATATTGATTAATAGTTATATGTAGATATGTCGATATATATAGATTTATAGTAATTTTAATGTATATAATTGGAGGTAAATATATGAACCAGTATATATAGCATATATACTCTTATAAGTGTTTACTTCAATCCTACTATATATATATATATATATATATATATATATATATATATATATATATATATATATACACCGGTATATATATAAATATATATATATATTATTTTTACTTTTTCGTACTCTTTTTTTTTTTTTTTTCAAAATTATCTTTTTTATTTTTTCAAAGAGAACAAAACAAACACAAAACACCAAACAGTTGCCAGTTCAAAAAGAAAGAAAAGACAAAAAAAGAGATATCAAAAATGACCATATAAATATATATACACATACATATATACACATATAGCTGTATAAAAGATACAAAAGATTATGTCAGTCCAGACCATACTTAAAGTGACCAGGGATTGTCCAAGAGGCCGGGAGAGCTGTGCGTCCGTAAAAGCAGGAGAGGCGGGAGAAAATAAAGTTCATGTTGATCCGAGCAAGATAATCACACACCAGGTACAGTGTTCATAGCAAATGAAATCAAGTCCGAGGCAAAGGTCTATCCTTCCTGAAGTGTTTAATGAAGGGTCCCCAGACCTTGAGAAATGTAGGCTGGGAATCAGACAGAGTGTAACGAATTTCTTCGAGATAGATACATGTGACCATGTCATTTAACCACCTTTTGAAACATGGAGGAGAGGATGCCTTCCACTCCCGCAAGATGACTCGTTTTGCCACAACCAAACCAAACAAAAGGGCTGTTTGCAGTGCTTTGGGAAGTGTTAGAATAAATTCAGAACAGCCAAGTATCACAGAAAGACCGTCAGGGAGCACTTGCCTAATATATATGTCACTAAAGTACTTAAAAATATTATCCCAAAAAGTCCTGAGCTTAGGGCAAGCCCAGAAAAGGTGGCCAAGCGTCCCGCTAGCAGACTTACATCTATCACAGGTGGGAGATACTGTGGGAAATATTCTATGCAATTTGGTTTTAGAGAAGTGAAGGCGATGAATTACTTTAAACTGGATGAGCTGAAGTCTGGCATTGATAGAGCATTTCTGCACCCTGTCCAGTGCATCTGACCATAGCTCATCTGAGATGTCCTCACCAATATCATCAATCCAAGCTTCCTGAATGTGGGAGGAGGGGGCTTCAGAGCGAAAAAGATCTACAAACTGGGAGATCAAATGTTTAGAGATGGGGAGTCTTGTCATAAGTGCATAAAAATTGTGTTGATCGGGCATGGACTCAAATTGATGAAATGCCTGTCAAAATCTCTGATTTGGAAGTATCGGAATAAATGGCTATAGGGAAGATCAAATTTGGCTTGTAGTTGTGCAAATGATGCAAAATGGTTATTAACATAAAGATCCTTGACAGTGGACAAGCCCCTGTCCGACCAGCATGTAAACACTCTGTCCAGCAAACCTGGTTTGAAATCAGGGTTCTGACATATTGGGGCATAAATGGAAAGATCCTTGAGACCCAGCACATTCCTAATTTGTTTCAGGATTCTGTATGAGTTGCGCAAGATAAAATTTTCGTACTCTTTTTTTAACATGCATGTTCGAAATAAAATCTTCAAATCAAATCAAATACTTCTACTTTTCTGCGGAGGAAGCATTCCAACAGAAACATACATGCACAGATAAACAGAAAACATGCTGAATCCTCTCGTCTGTTCAGTCCATGTTCTGATCCATGACGTATCCTGCTAGACATGTGAAAAAAGTCTTAATTCAGCAGTAGTCGCCCATGTTTCCGTGTACTTGAACTCATAACCAGGTTGTGCTGCATAAATGAGAGCAAACTGTAAACAAAAGTAAGAATAAATCAATAAAAGATTTCACCAAATCAGAAGTGGACACTGGTGCCGGCTCCAGCCCGAGGCTTTTCTGCTCCAGGACATGAAAAGCAAAATAGTGGAATTGGGACGTTTAATGAATTCCTGCAGCGAGCTGCAGAGTAATCCATGCAACAGAATCCCTGACGTTTCACTTTGAACCTCAATCTCCGTCTGCTCTCAGACCAAGAGGACGGACCGCAGGATCCAAGAAAGTCATTGGTATTCGTTTCCTGGGAACAAATGTGTGAGCGGGGAGCGTTACGGAGCTCTGCAGCTCAGAACCAGCCAGGATGAGACGGGTTTCATCCTGGACACGGCCAAGGAAGAGCGTTGAATTTGAATTTGAAGAATACGAAAAAGTTAAAAAATAAAATACAAATATATATATATATATATATATATATATATATATATATATATATATATATATATATATATATATACAGTCAGAGCCGTCTGGGAGATTTGCGAGGCCCTGTGCGAAATGCATTCTCCATGGGCCCTTATGATAGTCATTTTAACGTTCAACAACACCTCATCTTACCCATCAAACAACATTTATTCTCACTTTTATTGAGCAAAGCCTATAGGCCTATGCTGCAGAAAGCAGAGTAAAGTCACAAACTTGTTCAGAAGAACACACACACACACACAATGTTTAGCGCTAATCTCCTTCATGAGTCACGAGTCGGCAAATTGCTGCAACATAAAGGCTGATTTATGGTTCCGCGTTACACCAACGCAGAGCCTACGGCGTAGTGTAAGCGGCGATGCGCACGTACGTTGCGGGACTGGGGGGGATGGTGTAGGTTTAGGTTTATTAGACAAGAACATACACACCAACAAGACAGTGTACAAGCGGTGTCACAAGAACGTTTGTTTTCATTCATAGGCTTCATTTTCTTTCCATCAATACCTGGTGGGCCGGTCTAGACTCAAAATGCCCGGGCCGATTTTTTGTCCCAGTCCAGCCCTGAACGTGACTGTTGATATTTATAAGTGGAAAAAAAACGAAAAAAAAAAAAAAAAAACGGCCCACAGCGCGAGGCCCCGTGCGGTCGCGCGGTTCGCACACCCCTTGCGGCGGCTCTGTATATATATATATATATATATCTATATATATACGTATATATATATATATGTATATATATATATATATATATATATATATATATATATATGTATATATATATATATATATATATATATATATATATATATATATATATATATATATATATATATATATATATATATATATATATATATATATATATATACGTATATATATATATATGTATATATATATATATATATATATATATATATATATATATATATATATATATATATGTATATATATATATATATATATATATATATATATATATATATATATATATATATATATATATATATATATATATATATATATATATATATGGGTCAATGACGTGACGCCTATATTTTCTGAAGAACTGATTTTTTTTCAATTCAAAAAAGGTTTAAATGGATAAAAAAATACCAGATATATGACCTACCTGTCCCACATATGGATTCACTTGAATTTTACAAAAAAATACTAGTTATTTGGGATTTTGTTGTTGTTTTAAGCGTCAAAATGTCATGTGGTGCGACCGTCCGACCATGACTCTTGTTTTGAAAACCTTATTTGAAATCACTCTAAATCAATCTTCTTCTATCTGGCATGATTTCTGAAATATCTTGTAGTGTATGAGATTGCAACACATTTGTATTTATATTTCCATCATAATATACAAACAAACTTTGACTGATGACGTCCATTTTATGAAATATGTGGCGCGACCATTAAAAACACAACCATTTTTGTAAAATACTGAAAACTTAAAACATCTTGTAAGTAAAAAAAAGATGTCAAGATGTTAAGGAAATTCATTTATTTTAATATGAATCATGGTTGCACCACATGACTTTTTTTTTAAGGCTTGTGCCAATTCATCTTGACAAAACACTCTGAAATCACTTAATTCAAAATTTTAATATGAATTTATGTGTACACAACATTCTTAATGTTTGAACTACTACAATAGATATTCTTTTTTTTATTATTTTAAAATTGACCTGTTGAAAATCCTTATTCGTCATTGACCGGTATATATATATATATATATATATATATATATATATATATATATATATATATATATATATATATATATATATATATATATATATATATATCCATCCATTATCTATACCCCCTTTATCCCTTGCGGGGTCACGGGGGGCTGCTGGAGCCTATCCCAGCTCATTTCAGGTGAGAGGCAGGGGTTACACCCAGGTCACCAGTCCATCGCAGGGCAATGGTTAATATATATATATATATATATATATATATATATATATATATATATATATATATAATTCTGTCAAGCCTTTGTCAGGCTGGTGTGGTGAGGACCCAGATGCAGGAGAGAGAGGGAGGCCGGAGGCAGGAGTTCTCAAAAAACAAGGGTTTATTCCAAAAGAAGCAAGAGGCAAAAAAACAAAATCAAAGCGCTGCTTGGCAGGAAAAAACTAACAGGAACAGGGATCAAAAACCAGAATACATGGAGGGAAGCACAGTACGGACCAACAGGGAACAAGGGATTGACAAGACCAGATATACTCAGGGGATAACGAGACACGACGAGACACAGGTGCAGACAATCAGGGCAGATGGGACACAGGCGGGGCAAAACAGAAACTGAAAGGCTGGGGGGAATGTCAAACCCTGACAAAACCATTCAAAAGTTATAGCAGAAAATAGGAACTATGAAATATCAACCAATCAGAAGAAGGGGCGGGGCTAATTGGCACCAATTATGCTCAAGGACTCAAAACCATGTCCGATGACACCACCCACGAGTCTTTATGTCATACCATTCAAAAGTTATGTCAGAGAAAAGTTTTCTAGGGGGCGCTGTTGAGCCATCATGACACGTCCATTAATGCAAACCAATAAATATCAAATTTTTCGCCAGGCCTGGCTTGCATGCAAAATTGGGTAACTTTTGGGACACGTTTAGGGGGAAAAAGGCCCTCATTTAGTCATAAGAAAGAATAAAGAAAGAAAAAAAATTCCTATAGATACAGATACATAAGGGCCTTCGCACTAAGAATAGAATAAAACCAAAAATGTCTTCAAGTTCCCAGTTTAAAGCGTCCATCACGCGGCCATCACAGCGTTTCATTATTCCACCGACGTGAATACACTGCTCGTCTTCATTTTCTGGTTAATTCGCACTTCAAAACATTACAACGGTGATTTGTCTCTGCTTTTCCTGAGACAACGCCGGGCTCAGAAAAAAATAAAATCAAGGAAAAGCAAACAGGCTGCAGACGTGATTGCATGCCTGACGGCCGGAGCCGGAGCCGGAGCCGGAGCCGGAGCGTGAGTGTAATCAGGAGAGGCTGCCGGTTCTGCAGCGTCCTGCTGCTCGGCCCGGGATTGGGAGGGGGATTCATGACAGCCTCTCGCCCGCTGATTACATGTCCGGGGAAATGCACGCGGCAAACCGATATTAAATCAGCGAGGCTTATTGCCCCGCCGGTATGAGCCGGTATGAGCCGGAGCATGAACAGCTAACCCCCATAAACACTGGAGGCAGAGGGAAAATTACATTCCTACGAGGGCTCGGGATGAGTTAGGCAACAATCCCCTCCATGGCAATGATTAATAGTGATGGCCACATAAACGCTTCCATATAAGAATGTGTTGTCTCGGGCAGAGAGGACGGTGGTTGGAGAATCGTACGGGAGAATCTGCACACAGAAGAGTGTTAGGGCCAGGCAGGAAAAAAAATTATATTTTAGAGGAGTGAGATTCTTTTTTCATTATGCACTTTGAGAAAAAAGTCGAAACGTCGGGAAAAAAGTCGAAATGTCAAGAATAATGTTGAAGTAAAATTTCGAGAAAAACGTTATCGTCATTGTTCAACACATGATTATTGGTTTTGTGTGAAATGTTAATGCTGTGTACAATGTTTTTTGGTGACTGAATAAACTTCATTCATTCATTCATTCATTCAAATGTCAAGAAAAAAGTCGAAATGTCGAGAAAAAGTTGAAATGTCGAGAATAATGTTGAAGTACAATTTCGAGAAAAAAGTCGAAATGTTGAGAAAAAAGTACAAATTTCGTGAATGAAGTTGAAATGTTGAGAAAAAAGGCGAAATTTCGACTTTATTCTTGAAATTGTATTTCAACATTAAACCCGACATTTAGACTTTTTTCTCAGCATTTAGACTTTTTTCTCAAATATTTTTTCTCCTGCATGGCCCTAATACTCGAATGTCGAGAAAAAAGTTGAAATGTCGAGAAAAAAGTCGAAATGTCGAGAAAAAAGTCGAAATGTCAAGAAAAAAGTCGAAATGTCGAGATTAATGTTGAAATACAATTTTGAGAAAAAAGTTGAAATGTCGAGAAAAAAGTCAAAATTTTGTGAATAAAGTTGAAATGTTGAGAAAAAAGGCTAAATTTCGTGAATAAAGTTGAAATGTTGAGAAAAAAGGCTAAATTTCGACCTTATTCTCGAAATTGTATTTCAACATTAATCTCAACATTTCAACTTTTTTCTCGACATTTTGACTTTTTTCTCGAAGTGCACAAAAAAAAAAAATCTTCCCCTCTCAAATATTTTTCTCCTGCATGGCCCTAATACTCTTCCGTAGAAATGGGACTTGCATTTAAGCTTTATTTCTGACTGAAGCACACAAAGATTGAAAAATCACAGTAACAAACACTTATCTGCATGACAAGTGTTATGGATTTTACTGTTCCCTCATTGATTAATAGTGATGGCCACATAAACGCTTCCATATAAGAATGTGTTGTCTCGTGCAGAGAGGCCGGTGGTTGGAGAATCGTACGAGGGAATCTGCACATCCACAGCTCGGCCAGAAGTGATCCATCGATTGATTGATTAATGTGTCACTTCTGCAGAGGTTCCAGCTTTCTGACACGACATGAAACCGAGTGTTATTATAGATACTCGTTAATTGCTGTTCATTCCTGAACCCTTTGGCCCTGAAACACTGAACCCGGGTCGCCGTGTCTGCAGCGAGTCCAGACCGGCGTATAATAATCAGAAATCTCCACAGCAGTGAGAAGTGTACGGAAGAGTATCAGGGCCAGGCAGGAGAAAAAATAAAAATAATATTTTAGAGGAGGAAGATTATTTTTTCATTATGCACTTCGAGAAAAAAGTCGAAATGTCGAGAAAAAAATTGAAATGTCGAGATTAATGTTGAAGTACAATTTCGAGAAAAAAGTCTAAATGTCGAGAAAAAGTCGAAATGTCAAGAAAAAAAGGCGAAATTTCGAGATTAATGTTGAAATTGGGGGAGTGGTAGCCTAGTGGTTGCAGAAGCGGACTGGAGTCTGGAGGACCAGGTTCAAGCCCCCAGAATGCAACCCAGGTCAACCACCCTGGGTCCCTGAGCAAGGCCCTCAACCCCAACCGCTCCCCGGGTGCCGTTCATATGGCAGCCCACTGCTCTCTAGTCTCTAGAGATGGGTTAAATGCAGAGACTGTGTGGTCATTAATATATTAAAAAAAAAAAAAAAAAAAAAAAAAAAAAAAAAATACAATGTCGAGAAAAAAGTTGAAATGTTGAGAAAAAAGTCAAAATTTCGTGAATAAAGTCGAAATGTCGAGAAAAAATGCGAAATTTCGACTTTATTCATAAAATTTCGACTTTTTTCTCGAAATTGTATTTCAACATTAATCTCGACATTTCGACTTCTTTCTCGACATTTCGACTTTTTTCTCGAAGTGCACAATAAAAAAAAAACTTTCCCTCTCAAATATTTTTCTCCTGCATGGCCCTAATACTCTTCCGTAGAAATGGGACTTGCATTTAAACTTTATTCCTGACTGAAGAACACAAAGATAAAGAAAAATCCCAGTGACAAACACTTAACATATCTGCATGACAAGTGTTATGGATTTTACTGTTCCCTCATTGATAAACTGACACAAAAATGAGTCATTATGCACTTTACTAATTGCCTATTAAGCAGAAACTCCACAGCACTCAATCAGGCGATGGCCACGAGCTACAGGACACGCTGATCAATAGAGACGACGATTGAGATTGTTCCTGGGTAACTTTCAGGTCTGAAGCAGCTGCTCATGCTGGAGCAAGTCCTGGTCCTCCAGGCCCGATGTCCTGCACGTTTGGGGCATTTCTCTGCTTCATTGCCCCCGATCGAAGGACTGTGTCATTAACAGACCTTGATGACAAGCTGATGAACAGAACGCCAGAGATGAATAAATGTGCTTAAAGTGGGACGACGGGAAACTTCTTATATCTAATTCATTTTGCAAAGCTGACAAAAAAATGTAGTTGAAAAGTAGATTTCTATGAACTCTGTTAAAGGGGACCTATTATGGAATCTAATACCTATTTTAAACAGGCCTTGAATGTCTTAAAAACAAGCTTTTGATTGTTTTTGCTAAATAAATTTGAAATTCAGCCTCTGATCCATGTCTTTATCTTCCCATTCTCTAACCTCATTATCTATGCAGGATTCTGAGTGGGCGGGGCCATGATAATGAGGCTCTGTGCTGATTGGCTGCCTGAATGACGCGATACACCGCTATGAAAAAAGCATGCATTTGGATAAATTTGAGAAAGCCTCAAATTAGTGTAGTGAACTTTGTACACTACTTTACATTGTAGTAGGCCGTGCCTCGCACAGATTGAGGAGGAATGAACCAACCGCAATACCTGTTCCCAGTAATCATCAGGTAACGTAACTCCAAGCTCTTGCTCCCAAGAATCCTTGGGTTCCAGCACTGGGATATCAAGGGAAGAGTTGATAAGCGTGTAAATGTTAGATATTAGTCTCTTTTGTTCAGGACCAAGAGCCAGTAGTCAATCAATCGACGACTGGGGATTTTGGGGTTGTGATTCTGAACAAAATGCCTTATCTGAAAAAAACAAAATAGATGGGAACTAGGCAGGTCAAATTTTTTTGAGAGCTCCAAAAAGGACATAAAAGTCTCTTGGTTGTAAAGGTCATTTAGTTTTGTTATCCCCTTGTTAAACCATGTCCGAAAGGTCAAATCAGTGCAGGAGGGCGGAGATAGGTGATTATTAACAATAGGGCAGACGTCTGAGCCCCTATGAAGGCCCAGTTTCTTCCTAAATTGATTCCAGATTCTAACAGAGTTAGTTACCACTGGATTGGGGGTAATGTTAGAGGTAGTTAGAGGGAGTTGGGAGCAAACCAGGGAATGAAGAGAGACCCTTGAGGAAACAAGTTCCATATCCACCCACAAGGGGTGCTGGTCATCTGCCGTGGCATTAATCCAGTACAAGAGTTTATAAATATTACAGGACCAGTAATAGTGTAGGAAATTGAAGATGATATGTGAATTCTTTATGTCACATAGGGATTCACCTCTAGTTAAGTTAACCCTAAAGCAACTGAGTATTTGAGTTAGATGACAGTCGTTCAGTTATCAGTTATATGGTTACACATGAGGCTACGACCTTTAACATTTATGTAATTTTAACATTAATGTCTGTTTTGTTCCACCTGTATACATGTGAAGTGATATAAACATCAATTCCTGTTAACAGCTGTTTGGGAAGTATTATTATGTTATTGAGCCTTCATTTTTTGGGGGGGTTTCAGTGACCTTAAGTGACATTTGTGTTATAAAACAGACAAACCTTTACAGCATCATGTTCCCAGGACTTTACAAGCCTTAAAAACATCAGCTATTCAGGTATTTGGGACATGTTGGCTCAGCAAGGCCGAGATATATTTTATTTTACAGGCCCACAGAAAGATGACATCAAGATGAGGAATTACACGACAGAAAATAAGAAACAGAGGTTCAACCCTTCTGTTTTTGGAGCTTTAAATGAAATCCGTGCCCGGCTGCTGCTCATGTGTCATCTTTAGTTTTCAGATTCCTGCGCTGAAAGGCCGGACATCATCATGTGTCAGCCGAGATGCATCGGCCCGCCGACGGTGACATTTGTTTTAGGGAAGGTTACGACAATGTGGCGAGTAAGTATTCTCTTGACTGCTGTCAACACGGATCGCTGTTTTTTTGTGGTCGTCGTCGGGGGCGACGGGTGCAAGGACCGCGCCTGACACAGATTGGATTGGTGGCATGTCAGGTTAGCGTTCCCACGTCTGGAAAAGACAGGTCCGGATTCTTTCTGACCGCATCTGTGTGTGTGTGTTTGTGTGAGTGTGTGTGTATGTGTGTGTGTGTTTGTGTGAGTGTGTGTGTATGTGTGTGTGTGTGTGTGTGTGACTTTAGACAAGCCACTAATACTAGTGACAGTAGGCTTGGTAATGGACATGGAATAGAGGAGGCAGCGTTATTGTTATTGTTATTTTCATCTGCACAGATGGTAGGTGTTTTCACAGGCATGCAGCCTATAGTTTTGTCGATCGTTGTTGTCGTTGTTTTTTTTTTTTTGCAATCGGCCGCGATTAATAACCGAATGCACAGGAAACACAGCATGTAGATAAACATGTAAGCATGACTCACTGAACAAGATTGAATGTGGAATAACGATTAAAAAATATTTTCTCATGTCCAAAAGGAGAAGAAGAGTAAAGCCTGTTGATGATGCAAAAACACATATCCTGTCTTGTACTGACAAGTCTGGACTGAAGGCAAAATGTATCGACAGTTACAAAGGTACAGTAAGTGGTTTATTCACAGGTTCCATTTCAAAAGCAAAACCACAAAGTAAGTGCGTACAAAGCAGAGTTTGGGTTCAGGTTATACCGGTAGCCTTTTTTTGCTTTTGATAGATAATTTCAATCAGACGAATGTATAGTTAAAGGTATAATCCCTGATGTTGGAGAGCTAGCAAGATTTGAAAGTGGCACCACCTCCTCCCCCTCCCGTCAGCGCTCCGTCTAAAGCCACGCCCCCACAAACTTTGGGGAACGCGCCTTGCAGGATTCGAGTTTTCCAGGACATTTTGGACAGCACATTTTCAACAAAACTACCCCATGTCTCATTCACCTGTAAGCGAGGCCGGCTTTAGGGGGGGGCATGGGGGGGCTGTGCCCACCCAAACATGCGTCCTGCCCACCCAATCAAAGTTATGGGGATCCTTTATTTTTTTATAATTTTATTTTTTTATAAATCTAAAAAAATATCACAGAATATCTGTACCGTTTTTGATTGGGTGGGCACTGCATATCCTTTTTTAGACACAACAATGAACGCATACCGCAAAAGTTGTGTCTCGGCGGAGGGACCCGGCGTCCCAGCAAAATGAGCACAACACAGAAGTGTTCAGAACAGCACACAGAGCACACACTGAAGGCTGATTTATGGTTCTGCGTTACACCAACCCAGAGCCTACGGTATAGGGATCGCCGTAAGGCTGATTTATGGTTCCGCGTTACACCAACGCAGAATGGTGCGTGTCGCTGCGTACCCTCCGCTGTAGGCTACGGCCTAGCCGTGGTTCCGAGCCGGAGCTGCTGCGGCGCTTCAGTGCGGCTGCTCGTGTCCAGACCCCACAGTGTCTCCCCGCTCTCACCCACACAGCGGGGACCGACGATCACAGACTATACCTTTAAGATAGTTTGTTTTGTTAGAATATTTTACTGAAGTGTTGTGAAGTAGTGAAGTAGAGACTATTGTTGTAGCAATGAAATTACTGTATCTCTGCAACCACTAAGCCAAGTAAATGGGTGGTCATCATCCGGTTGAGTTAAGAGGTTAGTAAATCAATTTACAGACCCCAGATTATAACTCTGGACCCCAAAGGAAACAGCACCAGTGAATCATAGTAAAATACTGGTGAAATGAATGACTTTAATAGCAGATAATGTGAAGAGAGAAAATATTAAGACTAGATATTATTTACACGTGTGGAATTCAGTTTTTGTCATGGCCTGTAGGGTATAATTAGGGCCCGAGCACTTACAGTGCAAAGGCCCTATTGTATCTGTAGGAATTTCTTTCTTTCTTTCTTTCTTTCTTTCTTTCTTTCTTTCTTTCTTTCTTTCTTTCTTTCTTTCTTTCTTTCTTTCTTTCTTTCTTTCCTCCGACGAAAGGAGGGCCTTTTTTCCCCCATCTACTGATCTACTGCCAATCCAGGAAGCAGGAACACACGGAGGCACACGTCAAGCACTGGAAATCTGCAACAAAAACCACAAACAAAACACAAAACCAACAAAACCGACACAGAGCCGACCAAAACAACACACAGCAATCAACCCAAATCACAGTATGAGCTAAGCTACCGCTAACTAACCCCAAAAACTACAGAGCAAGCATGCAGGTGAACAAGCCAGTGTGTATGTCTATGTGTGTGTGTGTGCGTGTATGTATATGATCATGCGTGTGTGTGTACCTGTCTTTGTGCGTATGTGTGTGTGTGTGTATGTATATGTTTGTGTGGCTGTGTATGTTTGTGTATGTGTGTGTATACGTATTTGACTGAGTGGCTATATGTGTGTGTGGGTGTGTGTGTGTGTGTGTATGAGCGTGTATATGTATGTGTGGCTAAATGTGGCTATGTGTGTGTATGTGTGCATGCATGAATGTATGAATATGTATATGTGTACGTGAGTGTGTATACAGTATGTCTATGTGGCTATGTGTGTGTGTGTGTGTGTGTGTAATAATCCAACACAGTCTCACTCCGAATGCGTCGAAATCCGACGAACGGTCACGAACCTGGGCTTTACATTGTAGACTGTTATTACCCACACAACGGCGCTGGCCTGACAACCGGGAGCAGCTAGGATTATTACATTATTATTATTATTTATGGGGAACGTTTGACACGGGGAATTCCCCTGGGAACTCCCTCTATGTCATAATGACGAGGGGGATCCTGGACACGTGACAGATGCCCGTTCGTTTGCCGTTGACTGTTATCAGCCCATTGAATGAGGCGTTATTTAGTCCCATAAGTATAGGCTAGTGGGGGGCTAGTAACCTGCTAGTAGTTACCAGCCAAAGTGTACGCTTGGTAAGTCTCAGCCAATCAGGGGGCTGGTTGTTAGTATGTAGGGACCCGGATGTGTGGTCATGGTTACTGTTGCTAGGGACGTGGGAGTAAACGGTTAATATTTAAAGATAGTTAAGTTTAGAGTAACGTACTAACATGTCAGAAGTTAACATACATTTTATTTTTCTTGGAAAATGCAATATTTTTCAAGATAGTTTCGGCATTAAAATGCATTTTATTAAGGTTTATAGCGAGAAATATGTATTTTATATACGCATGCATGCAATGCATTAAACTAAAAATATAAAATATATTTTTCAAAAAGGCTGTTGTATTTGTTGGTGCTCAATTCCATCCCCATTTCACTCTGGCCAAATCCGAAGTGGAAAAATGCTTCTTAATAACTGATAAACCATGCATGATACTCACTGAACAGAGATTGTGGGGAAAAAATATTTCTCGCAAATCAAACCACACTTTTAAATTGAAGTATATGCATTTTTTAAAAAAGAGGAATGAGGAAACCGCTCGCGGGCTCTGAGCGTCAAATATAGCCGCAGACAGAATTACATTGGAGTCAATAGGAGCCTATTGCGTCTGAAAGAGACGCAGAAGGGTACCTTTTGCGTCAGTAGGTGTCGCCAAAGGTTCGTGACCGTTCGTCGGATTTCGACGCATTCGGAGTGAGACTGTGTTGAATAATCCTATCAAAGTTCCACCTGAAGTGTATCTATAGTGGGGGAGGGGGGGGAGCAACCCCGCCACCCGCGAAACCAGAGGCCGAAGAAGCCGGAACCCAGGCCACCAGCAACCCCACAGCGGGGAGAAGTAGGAGGGAGGCAACCCACCGCCTGCGAGGCCCCCGCCCCCGGCGGCGGTCGAGGGGGCCCGCGGGCGGGGCCCCCACGACACGGGAAGAAGCAGCCAGGGATCGCGACCCAGGCAATCCCCGGCCACCCGGTCCGGGCCGGACACGTGGCCAGGAGGCCCTCACCCTCCAGGCCAACGACCCCCACCTGGCAGGGGGCCAGCCTGCCCGGAGAGACGCGGGCAGGAGCACCCGCCCCCACGAAAGTGGCCCTCCAAGACCAGTGTGACGTGACTTCTAGGAGCCATTCAGATTTGTGCATTTTCGTTACGTAAGCAAAATGCAAACCAAGCCCACAACTATAAAACCGTGTAACTGCATGAGCGTCCGACTATCGTAGCACTGCGTGGCATCGGACGCTCTCTGTCCATCTCCCTCCAGCAGCTGACACTTTATTGAGGTTTTTGTAGTGAAATGAGGAGGAATCATAGAGATAACTTCTCATTTCAACTAACTGGATCAGCCGTTCCTCATCATGACTGTTTCCTACAGCGCTTTCAACCGGCTTTCAACGGGAGCGTCAGGAAACGGCCAGCTCAAAATGTCGCGCCACGTCACGCTGCGCAGCGCTACGTCGCTCACGGCCAGTTAGGACAGTCCAATAGAAAATAAAGCAATGGAATTGATTTTTGTCGCTGAAGCTTGCTCGCATCGCATGCAGTTATGACACGGTGTTAGGAGACGGTAACTCCGCCGGCCGGAGCTTCCACCATTTTTCCATAGCGGTGTATCGCGTCATTCAGGCAGCCAATCAGCTCAGTGCCTCATTATCATAGCCCCGCCCACTCAGAATCCTGCATAGATAATGAGGTTAGAGAATGGGAAGATAAAGACATGGCTCAGAGGCTGAATTTCTAATTTATTTAGCAAAAACAATCAAAAGCTTGTTTTAAAGACATTCAAGGCCTGTTTAAAATAGGGATTAGATACCATAATAGGTCCCTTTTAAGGTTAATTGGGGAAGTGCTGAGCGTTGTCTGCAGGCACATTGACTAGATGTGAATGTTGCACACAAACCCACTTCACAACAAACTATAACATGCCTTAACTTCTTTATGTTCTTGTAGGAAGAGGAGTGTTTGCCACAAAACCAATTGAACCAGGGGACTTTGTCTTGGGGTACAGGGGTAAACTCCTCACACAGGAAGAATGCCAGTCAAGATGTTACTCAGAGATTGAAAGCCAATTTCTTTTTGACTTGAGTGGCAGAACTATCGCTTTTGGTAAGGATGTAAAGATAGATGTTTAACCATGAGATACATTTACCCTAAAACAAACTTGAATGAACTAAAGTGCAAATACTCTATTAACAGTTTAAAATTAAAACACTGCTACATGTTTTTCTGATACTTTTCAGCCTTGATGCATCTGAAGAAGAAACATCTCTTGGAAGATTAGTCAATGACAATCATAAGAAGCCAAACTTTGTCATGAAAAAAATCATAGTTGACAACAAGCCACATTTGTGCCTTTTTGCAATGAAGAAAATAGAAATAGGCTCTGAAATTGAGTACAACTATGGTGATTCAAAATGGCCTTGGCGCAAGAAGGTGAGTTGATTGGCTGAAGCATGGACATTATTTTTAAGACATTAAAGTGTAAAAATAGGCAAATTTTGTATTTTTCCCAATATTAATCATCCTTAAAGTATCATTGTGAGTGTATATGATGTTTGATCTATGTGATGTGATTCAACGTCACTTCTTCATTTGGAATTCCGGTTCAAGATCCTCATACTACTGCAGCTACAGCAGAGAGACAGAGTCCCATGGAGCTCAGATGTTCCATGTGGAATCAAAGCCAGATGACATCAACACACAGTTAATATGGCATAGACAGTCATCACAACGTATCTGTGGTGACTAGTATTCGATGGTGTTCTTCTACCAAAATGCGTCAATGTTCTCCCAACGTTAATGCAGTCAGGATTAGCTATTGGGTGGTGTCATATCAGCCAGTTAATGTCACACAAACGCGCGTTTCCAGTCTTGTCCATATGGAGTCATTTCATCAAGGTGCAATCACATGGGTAGGATTGCTTTACACACTCGTATGTGTCTAGTCTGACCTTATTGGGCCCTCCCGTATGGTTCTCAATGAAGCTGTTTTTATGACCCATGTAGCGCAGATGTTCCATGTGGAATCAAAGCCAGATGACATCAACACACAAGTAAAATGGCATAGACAGTCAATTCCATTCAATTTAATTCAATTTTATTTATATAGCGTCTAATACAACAAAGGTTGTCTCTAGGCGCTTTCCAGAGACCCAGAACATAAACCCCCGAGCAATTATTACAAAAACAATGGCAGGTAAAAACTCCCCTAGTGCAGTGTTGTGCATGAACGAGTTCAAATAAACGCGTTCATTGAACACGTTCATTTCTGTGAGAACGTTGAACTGAACGCAACATATTCGCAAATAAAGAACTTAAACGTGAACTTGTTCAGATCTGCAGATCACGAACTGGAATTTGAACTGTTTAGATTATGTGAGTTTGAGCTTCACTGTTTAGGTCCAATTGTTACGGAATAATCTTTCTCATTTCACCAGCGGCACGCACATTTAAAATACTCGACGAGCCCGGTGCAGTCTTTACGAATGAAGCCTGAATTATGGTTCTGCGTTAAATCGACGGCGTACCGTACGGCGTAGGACCTGCGTTGGTGTAACGCGGAACCATAAATCAGCCTTGACGGGTGAAGAGAGACGTTGCAGACACAGCGTCAGCGAGTCGTCACATGATGATCCTTATCATTATCTACGGGAATTTTACACATCGTCTCCCGAAGAGTCTGACGGTAGAAATTTAACCTTTCTGTGCAAATTATGTCCACCTGTGCTGAGAGAACAAGTCTGAACATCTGCCTCGTCAACTTCACATTTGAAACGTCATGTGGAGTTAAACAGCCCAACAGCCCCAAATGACCCCAGTCCCACTGCTGCACCTTCAGGGATCTGATTTCCCAGTAACAGGGAGACAAACTGATAATGGACTACATTTTGGGAGATTTACAGCCTCTGAGTAAAGTTGAAAAACCACTAGGACAATACATGATTGTATTCAGCAGGGTCTCCAACCCTGGTTCTCGGGACCCTTGTCCTGCATGTTTTAGCATCATCACACCTGATTGTAATTAATGGCCGTCGTCAGCTTGTCATTTTTATCAGGGTTCTGAAGAAGGGAAACATCTAAAACATGCAGGACAGGGTCCTGGGGACCACTGGTATGCGGTGAACAGTTTTAGGATAGAGTGGCGTTTCATTCGTATTTCTCACCTAAAAATATTGAAATGAACTGAATTTGAACTAGTTCAAAATGAAAATAGTGAACTATGAACGTGAACTGTTCATTTTTAAACTATGTGAACTGAACTTTGAACTAGTTTATGAGAAGAATGAACTTGCACAACACTGCCCTAGTTGGAGAAAAACCTTAAGCCAAACGGTGGCAAGGAAAAACTCCCCTTTAGGAGGGAAGAAACCTTGAGCAGGACCAGGCTCATAAGGGGGGACCCTCCTGCCGAAGGCCAGACTGGGGGAGTCAGGGACGTCAGTAAGAACACAGCAGGCATCCACACAGGCAGGTGGAAGCAGCAGCGGGATGACCAGAGGGGGGGGGGACTGCAGGCCGGCACGCAGGTCCTGAAGCCTGCAAAAGAGAAAAAAGGGGGCCAGCACAAGAAACCACAAGTACGATGGACAACAATGATGGCTACAAGATACTTATAATAAATAAAAATGGAAAAGGACCCCTCTATCCCTCTATGTTCCCCCTTTTTTTTATCTTGTCTGCACACATATTAATGGTTAATACCATGCCGGTATGCATACCATGCATACCAAAACCTAAGGCATATATATGTGCATTATTACTATATTTAATATATATACATATATATACGCATACATACGTTTTTTTGGGGGGGGGTGGGGGTGACATCCACTGCCAATCCAGGAAGCAAGAACACACGGAGGCCTCACGTCGAGCACTGGAAATCTGCAACAAAAACCACAAACAAAACACAAAACCGACACGCACCCGACCAAAACACGAGCAGCAATCCACCCAAATCTCGAGATCAGATCACAGTCTGAGCTAAGCTAACGCGACTAACTAACCCCAAAAACTACAGAGCAAGCATGCAGGTGAACAAGCCAGTGTGTATGTCTATGTGTGTGCGTGTATGTACATGTCTGTGTGGCTCTGTGTGTGTGTGTCTGTGTGTGTCTGGGGTATTTGTCATTGCCTTGATCTGTATGAACAGGACTGTTATCTCACAGGCGATGACTGAGACCTTATCAGTATTTTGGGATTTCTGCGTATCAGGGGCCCGCCTGTCCTAGCTCTATGGGGCCTCACTCCCCCATCTCAGAATGTCTTGGACTACCATACCTAGCCCTGTTCACATGTCAGGCTACAATCTGTGCCTCTAATGTCCTTGCTACTTTATTATTTATTACTACCCAATATTTTTTAGGGCCCGAGCACTGAAGGCCCTATTGTATCTGTAGGAATTTTTCTCGTTCTCATTATCCTTGTTTTTCTTCCAACGAAATGAGGGCCTTTTTTCCCCCTAAACGTGCCCCAAAAGTCACCACATTTTGCACCAAGTCAGACCTGGCAAAAAGTTGATATTTAATGGTTTGCATTAATGGGCGTGGCCTAATGGCTCAACAGCGCCCCCTAGAACACTTTGTGCCTCAAGCCCCACAATACGGTTTGACGTACATGCACGAAAATCATTGCACACCTGTATCATGTCACAACTTCATGCGACATGATACGGCAGCGAAAGGAAAAACCCCCTCCCTTTTGGTTTTTAATAGGGATGCCCCAATACCATTTTTTTCCCACCGAGTACGAGTATTTTAATTTGTGTACTCGCCGATACCGAGTACCGATCCGATACTTCTACCACAAAAATAACTAGATTATAAATGCAATGAAAAATGCAATGAATTGGAAGACAGGTTTTATTTACAACAGAAATTCAATTTTAAACAAAACTCAGTCGGCGGGGCTTTCTTCTGCAGTCTCATCGCAGGAACATCACCTGAGCCAAGCCGTCCGTGTGGTTGATGGGGAGGTTCCAGACCAAGGGCGTCCCAACCACTGTGCTTGGGGGCACACACAGGCAGACTCGGGGTAACAGAGACACTGGCAGCCCCCTGCAACCTCACTCACTTGGAGGTCGTCTTGAGTCCTTACTCTTTTGTTGTTGTTTGTACTGTATGTTAATAAAAAAAAAAATAATTGGATTCTGAGTTTTACGGGTAGCCAATGGAGAAACGCTAACACTTGAGAGACGTGGTCTCTCCTGCTGATTCCTGTCAGTAATCGTGCTGCTGCATTTTGGATCAGCTGGAGCCTATTCAGCAAATTACTTGGACATCCTGCTAACAACACATTACAGTAATCTAGTCTAGAAGATACAAACGCATGAACTAGTTTTTCTGCATCACTCATGTGGATTTGACCAAACTTTATGAGATGACACTTAGGGATTGATATACAAGTTACTTTTTTGTCATCTGCCGCCCGATCTGACACAGTTGAGCCCACAAGGATTGAATAAGCTGCTCTCAGTGCTCTTGATACCCTTGCTACTACTGCTGCTGGGAACTTCGCCTGCAGGGGGAACAAGAACATGTTTTACACAAAGACAAGATTATTTTTTTCCTACAGAAATCTGAAACAATCCACAACTCTGAAGATTTTTGTGCAACACATTTTCTCTTTATGTGAAGATAAGAGGCAGCAGACCAGAGTGGTGCTGTAACCACGTCTGCTGATCTAAATCTCTGGATCCTTTATGAGCCTGACACCATCATTGAGGACCGAGGAGAAGCTCAGTCCTGTTAAACGTCCAGTCTCTGGGTTTCACCCCGGACCCTCACTAACAGAAACCACCAAGGTTTAACGTACCTGTTGACTTTCAGGCTCGCCGTAGCGCATGTCAGTGGCGAAGTGTTCACAGTTGTACGTCAACAGGTTGTACTTCAGTTCTGCTTCCAACATGCTACGGGCCTCCTTCACGATATCATTAGCTGGAAGAGGTGTGTATTTATTATCCAGGAGATTGTTGACTCTCCACCTGTTCTTCTTCACTACGTCCTTCAGCTTTTGCTTCAACACTTGGCCTTCACCAACAGCACGAACAATGTCACCTTTACCCCAGCTGGATTTTAAAATCACCCCTAAAAGGATGAACCATGAAGAAAAGTGTTTCAGCTGCAGCTCACTGAGATGATGCTGACACCTAAAGATGCTGACATGGTTCTACGTCTGCTCTGTTGCTGATTCACACCGTTGAGCAGCTGTGAACAACCTGAAACGTTGTTTGGTTTTGTTTCAGTCTGACATGTTGGAGGTTGGAGGAACGAGGCAACTCACCTTCTGTTTCGAGGTGAATGACGTTTTCATCTTCATCATAAACAGCCCAGTGCTGATAACCAAGCTTGGAGATCTCGATCAGGTCTCCCTGTTTGGGCACCTTCTTATCCTTCAGTTAGAATAAAAACAATCAAGCAATCAACAAAGAGATTGTGTGACTACAACTGAAAGAATGATAGAAACAAACCAGTCGACCCTGTTGTTGGTTTTAACTGGAGTTGAACATAATTAAAAAATACAGACCAACAACCCCCCCCCCCCCCCCCACAAGCACAAATAAAAAAAAAAAATGTAATTTACAAACCGTGTCAAAGAATTTCCTTATTGAAACTGGAAGAAAAACAAAAACTGGAGGAAAAACAAAAACTGGAAGAAAAACAAAATCAGACATGAGTTAATAACAGAAAACACATATTTTATGTTTGTGATCTCCAAAAACTTCTTCTTTTCTATTAATAAATTAAATAAAATAGGTAAAATAAATTACTGAAACTGTTAAAAAAGTTAGTTTTTCCAAAATATAGTTTTATAAATCCTAATATAGTAAAGCATAAATCTATCTATCTATCTATCTATCTATCTATCTATCTATCTATCTATCTATCTATCTATCTATCTATCTATCTATCTATCTATCTATCTATCTATCTATCTATCTATCTATCTATCTATCTATCTATCTATCTATCTATCTATCTATCTATCTATCTATCTATCTATCTAGATGAGGGATGTCGGACTCCTGTCCTCGATGTGTTTTAACAGTCATTAACAGACTTGTTCAGACCTTGATTACTGGCAAATGATGAATTAATTAGAATCAGGTGAGTTTGAGCGTCTAAAACTGCAGGACAGCACCTCTGGTCTGGATCACTCGTGTAAGATTTCATTCCCAAATAAAAACAGCATGCAGTCCCTTTTAATAAATGATCAACAAAACCCTTCAAAATAACAATACAGGAATGAAGTAAAGAATAAATATTTGTTAGACTTACAAGGCATGATGAAGCGGAGGATTCAGGACGACTGCTGGACTGATAGAACTGAAAATAAAAGCGTGCTCTTTATAACTCGTTAAACAACATTCTTCCTTTTCATTATGTAAAATCATATTAAAAAAAGAGACAACCATTCCCTGTGTAGGTTTCATAATGATCATAACCACATACTTCTTGAGCTGTTGGGAAATGAAACTGACACGGTAATGTCTTATAAACCACAATTTAAACTAGAAAATGCCCTACCGCCCATTCGACCCCTCTTGCTGCTTTGGTTTGGGGCTGTAGTGTTTGTGTTCGTGGTGGTTTTATGTCAGTTTGAGGTGTTTACGGTTGCATTTCATTAATTCCGGTGCTCCCAATAGTTAATACTGGAGCGCGCTTTTTGGCGTCTAGCGTCCCCACGGTAACGCTTTTGACTGAGAAAAGTAATGCCCATCAAGGCACGATGGAGACGCATCTAACGATGTTTGGGTGAACTTTCCGATTCAGGCTACGTTAACGGATAGGTTTTTTTTTCACCATGGTAAAAAACTCCATCCGAATGAATGGGGCCATTTGGCCTGGATTTTGACAAAAAATTTCCTTAAATCCCAGCTTCATGAAATTTGAATATGTTGAAGTCCACAGCGTGCCGAGTCGGAGAACATTTGTACGATGTCTCTATGATAACCTGTTGCCTAGCAACAAGCGTCCAAACTCAAACAGAAAAAAAAAAAATAAATGAAAGGTCGATATCGCAAAAACTGTAATAATTTGCATGGGTGCATGGGTGCACGTTGCGGTTCGGGCCGTATTAACAGACGAAAAAAGAGTGCGGAATAATAATAAGGAAGAAAAGGGAAACCTTTTCTGTATACTAATATATCACCTTAATTTTTCAGGTTTTTCCGGCCGTGTTTTATTTTTGGG
The DNA here is from genome assembly GCF_033807715.1 of Cololabis saira. Taxonomy (NCBI): domain Eukaryota; kingdom Metazoa; phylum Chordata; class Actinopteri; order Beloniformes; family Belonidae; genus Cololabis; species Cololabis saira. The sequence continues at coordinate 42,231,180 of NC_084599.1, forward strand.
GGATTTTTTTTCCCACATCAGTGCGGGGTCATGCTGTACACCCGCTGGTGCGCAGTGGGACTTTTGCGACTTTAGCTCGTTAGCAAAATGCTAGCAACATTGCCCTTTGATCCATTGTGGACGATTGCAATATGGTCATGTCACTACTTGGCATGCCCATAATAAGAAAAGGGAAACCTTTTCTAGGTAGGCTACTATTTTATCGCCTTCATTTTTCAGGTTTTTCCGGCCGTGTTTTATTTTTGGGGGATTTTTTTTCCACATCCGAGCGGGGTCATGCTGTACACCCGCTGGTGCGCAGTGGGACCTTTGCGACTTTAGAGTTTACTCAAACGCTTGTGCAAAAAGGAAAGTTTTTAGTCTGCTTTTGAAAGAGGGCACTGTTGGAACAGACCTTAGATCCTGCGGCAAGGAATTGCAGAGAGTGGGGCCGTAGTGACTGAACGCAGATCTAGTGTGAATTCTAGGTATGATGAGAAAACTCTTATTTGATCATCTAAGGGATCTGTCCGGCACGTATTCAGCATGTCAACTATGTAGGAGGGAGCTAAGCCATTCATAGATTTAAAGACAATAAGAAGAAATTTAAAATCTACTCTTTGTTTAACAGGGAGCCAGTGAAGAGAGGATAAAACAGGAGTGATGTGTTCATACCTCTTGGTTTTGGTTAGAATTCTGGCTGCAGCATTTTGAATAAACTGGAGTTTATGTAACACTTGCTTTGTTAGTCCTGCAAAAAGTGCATTGCAATAATCTAATCTACTGGAGATAAAAGCATGAACCAGCTTTTCAGAGTCTGATTGTGACAGAAAGCATCTTACTTTAGATATATTTCTGAGAGGATAGAAGCCAGTTCCTGGAGACATTAGCTATGTGTTTCTGGAAGTTAAGATCAGCATCAAAAATAACACGCAAGTTTTGGACAAGTTCACAAGGTTTTACTGACAGAGGAGTTAGTAAAGGGAGAATATGTTGCCTCAGAGCACTTGGACCAACTAAAAGAATCTCTGTTTTTTCCTCATAGTACTACATACTAATAAAGTAGTACTGGATATGTCATTGAACATTCCCGTAAGGATGGAGACGCCTCAATATGGCAGAGTTCCAGTATCTAAGTGCTGCTGCAAGACTGATGACACATGAACAACCAAGAGCACCTGCTCATTCCTGTAGAACAGGTGCATCCGGATACCTGCAGCTTGTATCTGTCAGCGTTTGACATTTCCTGTTTTATTTTGAAGCCCTTCGGTGCATCCGAAATGCCATACTAAAAAGTATACTTAAGTTCGGCACACCTTTGAGTAAATATCAGTAGTGTGCATTAATTGGGACGTACTATTAAGAGAAAATTACTACACTCACTACACTCAGAGACATTGAGTGAAAGGTGGTTAGACTATGACCAAGAGAGAATCATGAGAGTTTATGGTTGGGGGTCTTATCTTATAGGATATATGCATGCTTTAATGGAAGTTTTGTGATAATAGAATATGATTTAGTACATGTATTTTGATTTTAGTAAAATGTTCTAGATGTAAAAAACAAAAGAGAGTGGAGGATTGATGACCCAGTGAGAAATGGTGGTGTAATGGTGGTCTGGCGGTGTGCTAAGTACTCCCCTTAAGAGCTGCACTGGTTTCTGTGGGACCTTGACTGGAAAGTTATCCCTGGTACAGAACCTCTGTGAGGTTAATCAACCTTTGAACTAGTTTATCCTTATGAAACCATCACATGCTTTGTTAACAGATGTCAGGACAGCCACCTCCTGATATACCCAGGGTTTCGACTGTCTTGGGGACAAATGTCTCATTGTCTTTTAAGGTTGGCTAAAGGTTAGCCTGGACCATCTGTTCAAAACCTCCAACAGAGTTCCTGTTTTGTCCGGAAAGCATTTGACCCATTTGACCCATGTGACCCATTGCTTTTAAAAAAACTTTAAGCTTCTGCATACCAATGTCACATGTGTGACCTTTTAACCCCGATGTCTGTTTCCCCTCTGTATGTTTCCTGTTTTCTTCCAATTGTCCATTGTCTGTCTATTCACTGACAGTCCTTATATGGTCATTTCCTGTCACAGTTTCTCACTAAAAGCATCGTGCAGGAGGAAGATCTTTGGAAGAAGAGCTGAGGAATTCTCCATGAGGGCCTCGTGCCCTGCACTCCTCTGCTTCCCCCCCTTCTGCAGAAGTGTGTTAAACCCATTCCAACAGTCTCTGTGTCTTTCCTTGTTATGAATTTATGTAATGTTGATTCGGGATCCAAAATTTTGGTGCCGAAACACGGGACCCCAAGATCTGTGACGTTGGAACGGCGTAGGATTAAACAGGCCACCTAAAACTGTTGACAGCCATTCCGATTTTAGGGATAGGGCCAATAGGAAGTTGGTCTTGCGCCGGTCCGGAGTCCAGTGACGGGGTCCCCGAGCCAGGAAAGGCACCTGAGACTGGTGAGAAGACCTCCTCTTACTTAAATACCTGGGGTATTGAAGTATTTTTGTGTAAAATACGAGTGAAATTCTGTGTATACTAACCTGGGGTTAGTGAAAAAGGTGTTGGCAGCAGGTCTAAGACCGATTTTTGAAGTCAGGGACTTTTTAAATACTAGCCTGGGGTTAGTGTGTAAGACCAACATCCACTCGGTCTGGGACCGGCTTTAAGGTCAGGGACTTTTAAAGTACAGAATAACGAGAGGAGGGTTTCTATTGGAATGTTTTTTAATGGTTTTTGTCTAGTGTTTGTCTTGTCTAATGTTTTTGTTTCCACGATTATGAAGCAAAATTTCAATTGTTCACTAAAAAGATCAGCGTTAAAACCAAACTGTCAAAAAAGGGAAACTTATGAGCTGAAAGAAACTTAAGAAAGCAAAAATAACTGGCTAAAATAGCAGACGCGTGGTTAAGTGATCCATACAAAACGCAGAGTGAGACTGGTTCAAGTGTGTTTTTGACCAAGATTCTCATCAAAATACCACAAATGTGTCAATATGTATAGAGACCAGCTTGCGTGCCGTAAACCATCCTTTTACGTATGTTTCTATTAAAGGGGATCTATTGTGGCATTTAATGTCTATTATTAAACAGGCCTTGAATGTCTTAAAAACAAGCTTTTGATTGTTTTTGCTAAATAAATTAGAAATTCAGCCTCTGAGCCATGTCTTTATCTTCCCATTCTCTAACCTCATTATCTATGCAGGATTCTGAGTGGGCGGGGCTATGATAATGAGGCTCTGTGCTGATTGGCTGCCTGAATGACGTGATACACCGATACGAAAAAATGGAGGAAGCTCCGGCCGGTGGAGTTACACTGTGTCCTAACCTCATGCGACGCGAGCTAACGTCAGCGACAAAATCAATTCCATTGCTTTATTTTCTATTGGACTGTCCTAACTGACCACAGCGACCGTTTTGAGATGAACATTTGTCGGACGCCCTGCTTCTATTTTCTTCCTGACGCTCGCGTTGAAAGCTGGTTGAAAGCGCTGTAGGAAACAGTCATGATGAGGAACGGCTGATCCAGTTAGTTGAATTGAGAAGTTATCTCTATGATTCCTCCTCATTTCACTACAAAAACCTCAATAAAGTGGCAGCTGCTGGAGGGAGATGGACAGAGAGCGTCCAATGTCACGCAGTGCTACGATAGTCGGACGCTCGCATGCAGTTAGGACACGGTGTTTAGTTGTGGGCGTGGTTTGCATTTTGGTTACGTAACGAAAATGGCCAGAATCTTATTGGCTCGTAGATCCACATCACACTGGACGGCTCATCCGGGCGGCTGTACAGACACTGCAGAATTTGGTTGCTTCCTTCTCAGAGTTGGCAGGCTGAGGGGAGACCACTTTATGTTAAAGCAAGAGAACACCTGTTTGTCATAATACGTCCCCTTTAAGTTTTATCTAGTACATCAGAGCTCGCACCTACATTTCTGAAGTTAGGTCATGTGGATTTGACCAAACTTTATGAAATAAGACTCATTGTTTGATATAGAATAGAATAGAATAGACTTTATTGTCATTGTGCTCAGGTTACAATGAGATTGGGTGGGATGTTCCCACCAAAGTGCAAAGGAAGCAATCAAAATAAGAGGAATAAACCCAGTATAAATACATAAAAGCAATACAAAAAATGATAAAGTGCACCAAACTGTGACCTAAACATCACTCCCACATCATTCAAAATATATGCAAGTTAGCTTCTCATAGAGCCTGCTACAGTACCATAAACCCACAAGCTTCACTCCACAAGGCTGCTGTTGTTGCTTTGTCCTTCACCTGCAGGAGGAACAAGAACATATTTTAAATAAGATGATTCATGTCCGTCTGAAACGATCCACAACTCTGAAGATTTTTGTGCAACACATTTTCTCTTTATGTGAAGATAAGAGGCAGAGTGGTGCTGTAACCACGTCTGCTGATCTAAATCTCTGGATCCTTTATGAGTCTGACACCATCATTGAGGAACGGCTGAGAGGACAGAGGAGGAGCTCAGTCCTGTTAAACGTCCAGCCTTTGGGTTTCACCCCGGACCCTCACTAACAGAAACCACCAAGTTTTAACGTACCTGCCAACTTTTAGGCTTCCCGTAGCGCAGCTGAGTGGCGAAGTGTTCAGAGTACCGCTTCAGGTTGTACTTCAGTTCTGTATCCACCGCGTGACAGGCATTCTTCACGATATCATTAGCTGGACGAGGTGTGTATTTATTATCCAGGAGATTGTTGATCGTCCAGTTGTTGTTTCCCACTACGTCCTTCAGCTTTTGCTTCTTCACTTTGCCTTCACCAACAGCACCAACAATGTCACCTTCACCGCAGCTGGATGTTGAAACCAACCCTAAAAGGATGAACCATGAAGAAAAGTGTTTCAGCTGCAGCTCACTGAGATGATGCTGACACCTAAAGATGCTGACATGGTTCTACGTCTGCTCTGTTGCTGATTCAGACCGTGTGAACAACCTGAAACGTTGTTTGGTTTTGTTTCAGTCTGACATGTTGGACGTTGGAGGAATGAGGCAACTCACCTTCTGTTTCGAGGTGAACAATGTTTCCACCGCCAACATAAACAGCCCAGTGCTGATACGCACCACGGGAGATCTGGATCAGGTTTCCAGGTTTGACCATCTTCCCATCCTTCAGTTAGAATAAAAACAATCAAGCAATCAACAAAGAGATTGTGTGATTACAACTGATAGAAACAAACCAGTCGACCCAGTTGTTGGTTGAACAGAATTAAAAAATAAAGAGAAAAGTCGTATTTGACTTCTATACAGAAGTCCCCCCCACACACGCAAGCAAAAAAAAAATTACATTTACAAACCGTGTCAAAGAATTTCGTGATTGAAGCGTCTGGGCACCTTGACACTGGAAGAAAAACTAAAACAGACACCAAAAGGGAGTTCAGAACATCAAACACATCTTTTAAATTTGTGATCTCCAAAAACTTCTTTCATATTAAAATATCAAATATATTCTTTTCCACATATTTTGCATTCGTACGGTATATACAAAACAATTATATGTACGTACAATCATATTTTGAGGAGAAATCCTAATACAGTAAATGCATGGAACATCCAATATAGATTCGTATTTTGCTCATGTAAGATTTACAGGTACAATACAGGAATTAAATTAAGAATAAATATTTGTTAGACTTACAAGGCATGATGAAGCGGAGGATTCAGGACGACTGCAACTGCTGGAATGATTGAACTGAAAATAAAAGCGTGCTCTTTATAACTTGTTAAACAACATTCTACGTTGGGTAAAATAATGTTCAACAAAGAGACAACCCTTCCCTCTGTACGTTTCATAATGATCAGCTGTTGTGAAATCAAACTGACACGGTAATGTCTTATAAACCACAATTTAAGAGAATCCAATAAAGCTGACTTTATTTTTCCTTTCATAATGTTTTTCATGGACTTATTATTAAAAAACCGATCAACTTAGAGAAGATAAGAATGACTAAAACATAAAAATAACGGGGGGGGGTCCGGGGATCGGGCCTCCCCTGGCCGGGGGGTGCAAGGCGCGGGCACGGCAGCAGGGTGGAGCCATTCTCAGGTGTCTATGTCTTATGTCGTCAGTATGAATGGAGGGATGTTGGACCGTTTCCCCCTCCGTCTGGGGGCTCCGGGTTCGCCGGGGGCGCCCGTGGAGGTACGGTGGGGCCCTGGCCCGGCTCGGAGGGCCGGCCCCCGTCAACTTGGATGGCCGGTGGGGCAGCGTGGGCGCCTTTCCAGGGCCGGTTCTACTGGTCCTGCCTCCTGGCTTCGGCCTCTGCTCCCCCTCCTTCCCCCCCTTACACGATTCATACGCACATAGGTGAAGGGGTTGGGGGTCCGGGTCGTTGGGGACATTGTCCCGCGTGGCCCGGCACTCCCCGCCTCACGGTTTTAATAACACTGTAGACACTGCACATTCAACATTTAATAAATACATTTAACAAGGATACTTAGTTCTGGAGGGGGGGGGATCTTGTCAGCATGATACCCTGACCTCCCCCTCCATGTTTTTATGGCATTAATCACATGCACTCAACACCAGGGTCGGGAGGGGGGCCCACATCACCCGCGTTCCCTTGCAAACCATGAAATATTAAATTAATGAAAAGTAATGCGCGTTGTCGCAGGATCGAGGCGCACATTTTGCTGTGCACACCTGGGTGCACATTATGGTTCGGGCAATATTAACGGCCGAAGACATGGCATAAATTACGCCCAAATTAATACAAATACAGCAAGGGCTGCCTGATCCCACCCACTCTCTGCCGCCAGAATGCGAAAATTTACTGAAAACTGGGAAACATAATCATTACTCTGTCAGAGTGACAGTAATTGGCTGGCTGCTTCCCTCCCTTTAACGGGATGGTCAAATACTTTCCTCATCTCAACTGTAAACGCCTGAAAATCAGAACACAGTAGTGTGTTGTTTTTAGAGATGGCTAGAGACCTGGATGCAGCTCGATCTACCAATAAGCTCATATCAAAGGCTATCCTGGACTGATCGGAAAAGTAAGTTGCTGGTTGTTGATTAAATAAAAGAGAGCACTGGTGTATAAACTGAGCGCATGTCCCTAGATCACCTGCGTACCTAGCCGGGATAGGGATGTGGGGTTCACGGGGCAGGGGAGCTGGTGTCACTGCCGCTGGTGCTGCAGATGTTCTCCCTCTGTCCCACCGAGTTGATTTACACTGGGAGTTAGATGTTGAAGGTTTTCCAAAACATTCAGGAGAGTGGCGTCATGCTGTCTGACCAAAACCCCTTTAGTTGCTAGGATGTGCTTCAATTTGCTGGGTCCATGTTTTGGCCAGAGAGTTCTGTTACGTTCAGAAGGGTTTAGTATGGACCACTGTAGCTAGAGAGGAGAGTGTACACAGGAATAGTCTCACGATGTTTAATCGTCACAAAAATTATCACAAAAAAACAAAAACTCCAAACACACCAACCACTCGTGGATAAAAAACAAAACTAAATCCAGAGGGCGGTGGCTGAAGGCAGGCTAGCCACAGGAATGAGGAAACAATCAAGGAACTCAGGCATGAGGAACACCTCACATCAGGTAGCCCCGGTAGTGGAGGTTGAACCGGTCTTTTACGGGGAGCTTGATGAGATGAGAAACAGGTGGCTCAAAGAAGCCCGGGAGGGAAATAGGAGTTTCCAATGAAGCTTTACATCATCAAAAACACTATATTATTATATTTGATCAGGACATTTTTTGATGTTTTGGTCATAGAAAAAATTCATTTTATAGTAAAGTGAATTCTTCAACATCTTGTAGATAACTATGATACAAATTTTAGTTACTGCGCGTTCGATGTTTGTTAACATGTACCAAAGAGATCAAGGGATAGGAACACCTAAACTTTGAATATACACTTCATGATTTACTGTATTTCAAAACTTTTCGCTATTGTTCCATCACACTTGGTGACAACGCCTCCGGTTGTGGTAACCTTTTGGTATGTGTGCGTCAACAGTGAAACTGAACAGACTTTCACTGAAAATGAAACCAAATAACACAATACTTGTAGTGTGTGCGTGTGTGTGTGTGCGCGCGTGTGTGTGCGTGTGTGTGCGTGTTTGTGTGTGTGTGTGTGTGTGTGTGTGTGTGTGTGTGTGTGTGTGTGTGTGTGTGATACGTCTTTACATATTATGTAAAGACGTCTACCGGAAGAAAAACAAACTTAGCCACTGAGCCGTAATTTGAAAAGCTCACAATTTTGATGTTTCCTGCCATCTGTTCTTTTAATTATTTCCAGGTCCTCCAAGCTATTTATTAAATAAATGGTCTCTGCTCTTGACCACCGTTTACTGCGTTCTGCCATCTTGAAACTTTGTTTGGAAAACCAGCCCAGCGCGGAATATAAGCGTCATGGACAGAGCCGGATTAAATAAATGGACTACACTAGGCAGACTGTGATTTTTGGGCCCCCCTCCATCGATGTTATTTATAAAATCTTAAACTTACCAAAGTTACTAATAAAACTTAATTCACATTTTACATAGCATAGTCATAGTCAAGTTGGTTCTTTGTATTCCAAAATAAGTCATGTGTTGTATATTAAACAGTCTATCAGACTATTTTTAGATTTTTATTATTTATATGTTATTACAACGCTCTATAAATGCTATTAAATTATCCTTATCTTATCGATTGTGAGCATTTTGCAGAAAAGGCCCTGTGTGAAATGGCCAGGGGGGTTTTTCGGGTCGGATCGGGTGTCTATATGCGCAATTTTAACTCTCCAATTAGCAAAATACTGGATACCTTCCCCTGCCTCATCATCATCTCTGGGCTCGACGCGGGACCCCACGGCTGTTTGAGACCCGGTCGGATCGGTGATTTTTGTAACAAATTTATCAAACGTGCCTTTCAGAGAGGCATTAAACTCTTCCATTTTCTTTCATTTTTTTTCTTTTTTCATCCCCTGATGGAAATTTCCTGAATCTGTCTCGTTCTCTCGACATTGTGTGACAGTTTGTTCCAACTCCACCGTCTGGATCAGAGCAGCTTGTGTCTGCGCTTGGTCTGATCAGTTGTATTGAACAACAGACACGCGTCATCATTGCACATATATTTATTGATATGCACAGACTAGTACACATTTAGGTCTGTAATGGAACGTGACTGTTGATATTTATAAGGGAAAAAAGGAAAAAAAAACGAAAAAAAAAAAAATTGGGGGAAAAAAAAAAACGGCCCATAGCGCCAGGCCCCTTGTGGCGCGAGGCCCCGTGTGGTCGCACGGTTCGCACATCCCTTGCGGCGGCCCTGTGCGTATGTATGCGTATATATATATGTATGTATACTAAATATAGTAATAATGCACATATATATATATATGCCTTAGGTTTTTACCGGCATGTTATCAACCATTAATATGTGTGCAGACAAAAAAAAAAAAAGAAAAGAAATTTTTTTTTTTTTTTTTTTTTGTCCCACTGTCTGGGCCCCCCTCAATTGGGCCCTAGGCACATGCCTAGTTTGCCTTTGCGTTAATCCGGCTCTGGTCATGGAGACAGATGGGCGAGGGAACGAGCAGAAGGAAAGACCAGAATTAGGCCACGTTTCCACTTTGCCGGGTATTTACAAAAACGGATATTTCCCCCTCTACGTTTGGAAAAATACCATCATTTACACAAACCTGCATAAATATCTGTTAAGGTGCTATGAGCAGCCAAACCTACAGGGGGCAGTGTAACGAGAAGATAAAGTCATGCTCGCCAATCAGAATCCTGGAAAAAAACATCAACAAATGACACGAGTAACTTCCAGTTACTTCCAAGATGAACGAGAGTCTTTCGTTTGGAGTGACAGAGAAGTGGAGTTACTTTTAAGTGTGACATTAGAATATAAAACAGGTAAAATACAAGAAAATATTGACGGTGGCCGAAAAAAATTGTAAACACAGGTGGCACTCATGACGCTGGTGACGTTTCTGTCTCATAATGTGACGTTCTGAAGCCTAAATGTCCGTTTCTCTCCGTTTACAAGCAAACGGGAAGACTGAGGTTTTTAAAATCTCCACTTGGGCCGGAGTTTTCAGAAATGATGGTTTTTGGAGACTTTGAGCTTCGTTTTCGTGTAAACGAACGGCCAAAACGCATGAAAACACCACTGTTTTTACTAAGTGGAAACGGGGCCTTAAATTAAAGCGGAATGAGTGTATACATGATTGCAGAATTATTCTATTCGGATTTAAAATCGGAATAAACCAGACACTTACTTCGGAATTAAGTTTAATTGGGAATGACCATTTTCATTCAGAATTGTTTACACGGTCATTTTTACTCATTTTAAATCAGGATTTAATTTGAATTCTGAATTAAAGAGGAATTAAAGCTACAAGCAGCAATGAACGGGCCCTCGCACTCACGGCCACCGTCCCCCATTAGCATATCAGAAATGACACCACCCACGACTTCCTATGTCAAATCAGTCAAAAGTTATAGCAGAAAATAGGGCTAACCAATCAGAAGAAGGGGCGGGACTAATTCAGGCCAACAAAGGTCAACGACTCAATACAGAGTCCGATGACACCACCCACGACTCTCTATGTCAAACCATTCAAAAGTTATGGCAGAGAAAAGTATTCTAGGGGGCGCTGTTGAGCCGTTAGGCCACGCCCATTAATGCAAACCATGAAATATCAAATTTATCGGCAAGCCTGGCTTGGTGCAAAATTTTGTGGCTTTTGGGGAGAAAAGTAATGCGTGTTGTTGCAGGATGAAGACGCACATTTTGATGTATAACACACCTGGGTGCACGTTACGGTTCGGGCCGTATTAATTGCCGAAGGAATGCCATAAATTGCGCCAAAATTACACAATTAATTCAAAATAGCAGACTTCCTGTTCGGTTTCGGCCATGTTTCCAAGAGACTTTTCTTTAAGTTGTGCAATGATAGAGGTGTGTACCGATTTTCGTGCATGTACGTCAGGGCTATTCAATTGGCGGCCCGCGGGCCACATGCGGCCCGCCAGGAGCTTTTATGTGGCCCCTGGTCATATTTCAAAAAAGGGGTTGTTTGTTGAAAAAATTGTTTGTTGGCCTGCTGCACACCGCTGGCTGACGAGCAGCCTTGAGACACATGCAGACAGACGGGCAGACAGATATGCCAGGAATGCGTTCACACAAGGTGCGATTTTTATTTGTAATGTGTGCAGAGAATGCATATAGCATTTAAGTTTAAGATGCTTGGTAGCCTTTTTTTAGTTGGTTAACGATGCATAGTGTTTGTACATGTTAATCTCTGTTGGAGATGTTTTTTACTTCAGATTTTTTGCCAGTGTTGCACAGTGTTAATGTTTGTCACATTATTATTAACCTCCGTTGTACAGAGGACTTGTTGACATAGGCTTCTAGGATTGGCCTGACATTTTTTTCATTTGAATAAGTGAGGACTTTGCATTTCAGATGGAACTTCTAAGCCTCCTATAATTTCATGTGATTGTTTTGTTTTGCTGATATAATGCACAGATGTTTCATTAATAAAGGAGCTTATGGTTAATATTTTGGTTCCTTATTTATAACATCAAACTGGCTACTATGGACTGAAATGCTTGTGCTCAATGCTTAATATAATATTCAAATAAGGAAATCTTGGTGGAAAGTGGTGCTTTGTCATTATGGTGTGTTTTATTAAAAGTAGCTTAATATCAATTTCATTAAGTTTGCACAATGCATGGTTTCAAAATGAACTTGCATTCAAAATAATATTTCTTTATCTGAATATTATATTTAACATTCACAATGACTAAATCTGGAGACAATTAATACATAATTCATATGTAAACTAGATATATTCAAATGTATAATACAAATGTATTATATATAAATAAGTCTTCGTCTTTGAGTGCAAATTACATTTTGAAAACCCCCAAATTTTCAAATTGTGCGGCCCTCTCCATACAGTCCTTTTGCAGATGTGGCCCCCGGCCGAATCTAATTGAATACCCCTGATGTACGTCAAGTTCTCTGGGGGGCACTGTTGAGCCATTAGGCCACGCCCATTATTGCAAACCATTAAATATCAAATTTTTTGCCAGGCCTGGCTTGCGTGCAAAATTTGGTGACTTTTTGGGCACGTTTAGGGGGGCAAAAAGGCCCTCCTTTTGTCAGAAGAAAGAAAAAAAGAAAGAAAGAAGAAATTCCTACAGATAAAATAGGGCCTTCGCACTGTAGGTGCTCGGGCCCTAATTAAACTTCCCATGTAAATGCACTCAATGTGGCGAGTAGGTATTCTCCTGACTGCTGTCAACACGGATCGCTGTTTTTTGTCGTCGTCGTCGGGGGCGACGGGTGCAAGGACCGCGCTTGACACAGATTGGATTGGTGGCATGTCAGGTTAGCGTTTCCACGTCTGGAAAAGACAGGTCCGGATTCTTTCTGACCGCATGTGTGTGTGTGTTTGTCTGGTTGTTGTTCAGGACGGACGCAGACCCACGCGTGTTCCTCTGACGACACCAGTTGTTTCAGAAGCTCCGGGCGTCTGCAGAGATTTCACAGCTCCTTGAACACGGTAATCCCGCCGCTCTCGATACGAGACGGTGAATAAAACGGCCCTCTGAGAAGATACCGAGACACTTCATGAACTCTGCTTCCCTTGATCTGTATCACTCTGATCCTCCGACAAATCAGGTCACCGCACCTTTTCTGCAGGCCGCTTGCAACGCTTTTCTCTCAGTTGATTAAATAAATTTAGCTTTAATTCAGAGGCGGTTGCACCATCAAAGTCTTGATGCGAATATTGATTTCAGTGCGAGTGAAGCAATTACATTTCTTTGATTTGATTGTTCCTCGACTCTTGACTCTTGGCGTTTTAAAAAAACAGAATTTTTGTACGTAGGTTGCAGACAATTGCTAATAATTTGGATGAACGCTTGACAAATGGATTGATTAATTTCAGATTGTGAGTCACTGCGAGCAGTACTCGAGTTGTAAAAATAAATCAGGGGGGATGGTGTATTTTATCATATGGGGACAGATAATTTGTGCTGATTACAAATAATATAATATATTACAAATAATAGCAGTGACCAAAACACCTGCAGAAATACTGCAGGAATGACATAGCAGCAGTTAAATGCAGCCTTCTGTAAGCTTTAAATATCCACTGGGCTTACATCAAATACATCAAAACACAACAATAAAAAACACTTTTCTGAACTTATCAATATGACTCTGTCCTTCACAGGATAAGTAACATGGATCACTGCAAAAACTCACAATTTTAACAAGAATATTTGTCTTATTTCTAGTTAAAATGTCTCATTTTAGTAAAAAAAATCTCATTACACTTAAAACAAGACTCATCACTGGAAAAAAGAACAATTTTCACCTGTTTCAAGTAGATTTTCACTTGAAATAAGTAGAAAAATCTGTCAGTGGAACAAGATTTTTTTGCTTGTAATGAGAAGATAAATCTTGTTCCACTGGCAGATTTTTCTACTTATTTCAAGTGAAAATTTACTTGAAACAGGTGAAAATTGTCAAATAAGTTATTTTTCTGGTGATGACTCTAAATGTTGAAATAGCAGTAAAACCACATTCATTGATGAAATGACATAAGGGATGGAAAGGGGGGATGGTAGTTTTACAGGGGGATGATTTGGACCGTTTTTATTCATCCCCCCTCATCCCCTCTCAACTCCAGTACTGACTGCGAGTCAAAAGCCAAACGTGGTTGTACTTTTGCTTTTGCACTGAAGAGGGCAGAGTTGCTTTACGGTGTAAAGAGCCACAAAGCTTCATGTGGACTATTGTACAAATCTAATAATCACCCAAGAGAGGGGGGAAACTTTATTCACAGAGGAAACCGTTAACACTCCTGACACTAATGTGCTTGTTTCCGCATTTACAGTCGACTTTTGTTTGATGTGTTTCCCTGTATCGTGATGTTTTCTTGCAGGACTGGTGAATACGGCGATGCTCCTGCACAGCAGTAGCACACATTAGAGAGAAGCTGCAGCGTTTACGCCCAATAATCCTGGCCCCCCGAGGCTCAGCGGGCCCAGGCCGGGGCGTAAACAGCCGCTCCGCCGCGCGGGTGTCCTGCAGCAATCCCACATGACGTCCCGCCGGTCGTGGGAGCTCCTTTCTTCTTCCCTTTTTCTCTCCTCTTATCTTATTTAGGAATCCTCCTCCCTCTCCCCCCCCAGTGCATTCTTTATCGGCCGGCTTCAGAGCCCCCGAGCCGAGCCGAGGCCTCAGGTCTCCACGTGTTGCTTTATCTGCAGCAGGAATAACGTTGACCTGGCGGCAACTTAAACACTTTATCAGAGGAGCCGTAATCTTCCCCGGTAGGAGCGTCAGCAGAAGAAAATAAGCAAGTCGCTGGTGTCCTGGTTGGTGCTGTGGTGGTTACAGCCAGTACTGGAGTTGAGGGAGGATGGCAAATAAAAACGGTCCAAATCATCCCCCCCTGTAAAACTGTCATCCCTCCTTTCCATCCCTTATGTCATTTCATCAATGAATGTGGTTTTACTGCTATTTCAACATTTAGAGTCATCACCAGAAAAATAACACCAGAATAATAACTTATTTGAAAATTTTCACCTGTTTCAAGTAAATTTTCACTTGAAATAAGTAGAAAAATCTGCCAGTGGGACAAGATTTATCTTCTCATTACAAGCAAAACAATCTTGTTCCACTGGCAGATTTTTCTACTTATTTCAAGTGAAAATCTACTTGAAACAGGTGAAAATTGTTGTTTTTTCCAGTGATGAGTCTTGTTTTAAGTGTAATGAGATTTTTTTACTAAAATGAGACATTTTAACTAGAAATAAGACAAATATTCTTGTTAAGATTGTGAGTTTTTGCAGTGATCCATGTTACTTATCCCCATCCCCCCTGATTTTCTTTACAACTCTAGTACTGGTTAACGCTGTTTGCCAGAAGTCAAAGGCAGCCAGGTTACAACGTGCTGAGACTCATTGTGCTCAAAGTGAGAGAGAAATGCTCCTAGCAGCGGTGATTTTGCCCAGACAGAACTGCTTATACTGGAAGAGAGATTAATAATTTACAGGTTCTGTATGTGAGAAAATCAGGTGGAGGATAATACGTGTGCTTTCGTGCATATTATTTAATCCTTCTGCAAAGTGATAGTTAATTCTTTCATGTTTCCACGGTCTTATCTTTACGGAAGAGTATCAGGGCCAGGCAGGAGAAAAATAAAAATAATATTTTAGAGGAGGAAGATTTTTTTTTCATTATGCACTTTGGGAAAAAAGTCGAAATGTCGAGAAAAAATCGAAATGTTGAGAATAATGTTGAAATGTTGAGAAAAAAGACAAACTTTCGACTTTATTTACAAAATTAGAGGATAATAAGTGTGCTTTCATGCATATTACTTAATCCTTCTGCAAAGTGATAGATAATTATTTAATGTTTCCATGGTCTTATCTTTATGGAAGAGTATTTTTTTTTTTTTGGGGGGGGGAGGGGGTGGGGGGGGGGGTGACGACATCCACTGCCAATCCAGGAAGCAGGAACACACGGAAACACACGTCAAGCACTGGAAATCTGCAACAAAAAACCACAAACAAAACACGAAACCGGCACGGAGCCAACCAAAACAATAACAGCAATCGACCTAAATCTTGAGATCTGATCGTCGCAGTCTGAGCTAAGCTACCGCTACCGCTACCTAAACCCAAAAACTAGAGAGCCAGCATGCAGGTGAACAAGCCAGTGTGTATGTCTGTGTGTGTGTGTATGTGTGTGTGTGCGCGTGTGTGTGTGCGTATATATATGCCTGTGTATGTTTGTGTACATGCATGTGACTAAGTGGCTATATGTGTGTGTGTGTGTGTGTGTGTGTGTGTGTGTGTGTGTGTGTGTGTGTGTGTGTGTGTGTGGTGGGTGTGTAATAAACCAAACAAATCTCTACCTGAAGTGTATCTATAGTGGGGGAGGGGGGGGAGCAACCCCGCCACCCGCGAGACCAGAGGCCGACACGGAAGAGCCCGGAACCCAGGCCACCGGCAACCCCACAGAGGGGAGAAGCAGGAGGGAGGCAACCCACCACCTGCGAGGCCCCCCCCCCCCCCCCCCGGCGACGGCCGAGGGGGCCCGCGGGCGGGGCCCCCACGGCGCGGAAAGAAGCAGCCAGGGATCCCGCGGCGGCGGACCGCGACCCAGGCAATCCCCGGCCACCCGGTCCGGGCCGGACACGCGGCCAGGAGGCCCTCACCATTCAGGCCAACGACCCCCACCCGGCAGGGGGCCAGCCTGCCCGGAGAGACAGAGCCGCCCCGGCCGCCGACGCGGGCAGGCGCACCCGCCCCCCACGAAAGTGGCCCTCCAAGACCAGAGGGGCGCCCCGCCGCAGAGGCAGCGGGGGGGACCGGAGACGGGCCCAGAGAAGATTTTTTTTTAATTATGCACTCCGAAAAAAAAGTCGAAATTTCGAGAAAAAAGTTGAAATGTCGAGAAAAAAGTCGAAATGTCCAGAAAAAAGTTTAAATGTCGAGAAAAAAGTCGAAATGTTGAGAAAAAAGGTGAACTTTCGACTTTATTTACAATATTTCGACTGTATTCTTGAAATTGTATTTCAACATTAATGTCAACATTTCAACTTTTTACTCGACATTTTAACTTTTTTCCCGAAGTGCACAATAAAAACAATCTTCCCCTCTCAAATATTTTTTCTCCTGCAAGGCCCTAATACTCTTCTGTATATCTTTAAATGTGCTTAGAGAGGCTGGTTTTTACGCTTCTGAATCACAAAATAACTGAATAAATATCAAAGTGATCGTACAGTTTACTCTTCTCTACAAACTATATTTAGCAGCTTCCCTTTCATGACTTCCAGCGATGCTCCGTGTTGATCCGCCCCTGTTCTGCACGTGAAAGTGCTTCTGTGCACATGCAGCTTTCGCTGGAGTGTCTTACACATATGGATGCTGAATAAACTGACTCGTGCACTTTATTTGTAAAGCCCCCTGAAACACCTTTGGTTCTTAATTGAAACTATATCAACAAATGAGTTCAGCTGAACTATAGAGGGTCTGCATTGACGTCACTTCCTCACTTACGCCCCCTTACCCACACTGAGTGGCAAAACATCAGCAAAAACAGCTGCAACTAGTGTAAAAGACGGGATAACAGCTGATTATGGGCTTAAATTAGCGTCAGTTGGACTTGACAGTGACCCGTACAGTTACCAAGAACCAGTGGTCCATGGACATTAATATTTGGTACAGTTTCCAAGAACCAGTGGTCCATGGACATTAATATTTGGTACAGTTACCAAGAACCAGTGGTCCATGGACATTAATATTTGGCCACAAATCGAGTTTCCTGATATTTATATGGACTTAATTTTCTACACCGGGGAAATACACGAAGCAAAGCTTGAAGGCTTACAAAAGTCTTGACGCTTGGTCCGACTTCAAGGCAGGATTTGTTGTAGAAATTAAAGTGATGATGACACCGAACTTTATGATTTGACCGTTTAACGTTAGCTACCCAAAAATCCAACATTACCTGATACAAAATGGGAACCGCAAATCCATGTTTCGGTGTCTGGAATCCAGTTGTGTGTGTTATTTTGATAAAATCCTATTCTTTCACTGTGGCTTTGTTTGTGAAGTTGAGTTTATCTTAAGCCTGAACGATGGCCATAATGCTCACCCAATCAGATTATTGATACTACAGTGATAGTGACCTGTCCAATAAACAGAAAATTGCATTCCTTGGGGTTGAAAATATGGGTCTAGAGCCCTATATAATCTTTCTATGTGACTTAATTCTAGGGATATTGAGTTTTTTGTACAAATAATGACCTTGAAAATTAAATTTGACCTTCAACATGACCTTGAAATAGGACATTTATCTCAGAATTGAATTCATAGCACCAAAAAAGTAGAGAAAGTGACAATATACAACAATCTAAGTCTAAGAGAAGCTGAGATATGATATGATATGTCTTTTCGACAGGAGCCATTTTGAATGTTCGGCAAACCGGCCAATAGGGGGCATCACCATTTGTTTGCGGTGGTTTTTGAAAACCTTATGTTCATACCTAACACCATGCTAAATATCAAAAACTTTTCACCAAGTGCACGATTTTCATGAATTCCCTCCCAGCTATAAGCTTATTTTTCGTCAGTCTGTAAAACGATAACTCAGATTTCTTGCTAAATCTATGAGTACAGTCGATCGCACTCAACTCAACTTTATTTATAAAGCGCTATTTATAAACCGCTTTAAACAACCACAGCACAACAGCTCTTTCCCATTTGAGATGTTTTCCAGTTGCTCAAACTGAAAGTTTACGCTGACACTCAGTCTTTCTGACACTCAGTGGGCAAAACTGAAGTCATCATGCACATTCCCTCTATACACGAATCCGGCGACCGGTTTGTGTGCGCCGCCATCTTGCGGCGGCGCCATTGCTGCGGTGGCAGGTGTCAATCTGCCACCGCAGCACTGTTATTGTAACCTGCCGCTCTACACAGCATCATGAATAGCTGGATTGATGATGTTAGACAGTGGCCTCCCATAAATAATGAAGGTATCTTAAATTAATGCTGATGTTAATTTATAAATAATGATTTGTTTGAGCGATAAGCAGGAAAGAATAGAGGAATAGGGAGATAAGGGAGTGTATGATTAAACACTGTAATATAGCATACATTACGTGTGCTGACGTTAGCAAGCTAGCAGCGCGAAATTTAATACTTACGGAAAGGCTACGTGATTAAAAAAAACAACAACAACAACGCCTGTTTATGTTTTGTTTTATTTTAGGTATCCAAGAATATTTTATTGATCGCCTGCAAAACCGCAATTACAGGTCTCTAATTGAAGGGCAGAACTATCTCAGCTCCGGATGGGTCGGGCAAATTCTGCACCGCCATTTAGATGAGAATCGTGTCATTTTGAGGGGATCAGTGAGACACTCGCAGTCCATCCACTGTCACCATGATGTGGACGTAACAGTGAGAAGGGAGGATGACCAAGTTGTGCAAGTTAGTTGTGACTGCATGACGAGCAGAGGGCGCTGCTGCAGCCACACCGCAGCTCTCCTCTACAAGGTGAGGGAGGCTGTCAGGCAGGGTCTGACTGGGATGTCCTGCACGGACCAGCTGTGTGCATGGATGTCGATGTCGACATCGATGCACAAGGCACAAGTCCTCCCCGAATTCCGAGACATTTTAAACTTAAAGCACTCCACTTTTGGGGACCCTTTTATTCAAAAGCGCTGAAATACAAATACATTAAGAGAGCCTGGCAGGGAGCCGCCACCGCAGTAATGGCGGCCGCTCGACTTCCGATTTTTGCTGGATTCGTGTATATGTGATGATGCGGTTCCCGCACAAGAATGTGCCGTAGCTGCTTTGGTCCACAATAAACAATCCTGCACACATTTAGACACTTCCTGGTCTCCAACATCCCTGTGATAAAGATTCAGCCTTTTGAAATCTAACACACGTAACATTCATGAAACTGTAAAATGACAACATTTTGAAGGTTTCCAAAACGTTACTTGTCTGTTTTCCTTTCAGGTTGTGTCTACATATAGTTTCTTTATCATGCCACTGCTCTGTAACTCATTATTTTCCTGTCTTTTTCTCTTTATTTCTCATGTTTTCACTACAGTATGTAACACACCTTGAAATGTGCTGCACAGATAAACTGGCCTTCCTTGCATTTCCGTTTCACAAAGGTGATGCTGCACAAAGTCTGCAGAAGGTGCTGGAAAAGGCTGTTGGTGGTTTTATGTAGCACAGAGTCGGGCCACGAGTTCAGCCCCATCTGATCCGGTGCTGGAAAAAGACTTCTGGCAGTTGCCTTTATGTGGTTACGCACGGAAATGTAAAAGTGCATGGGTCTTGGTTAAAAATCCCCAAAAAAGAGAGAGGAGAAGCAGAAGGAAAAGTGTCACCTTGTCACGATTGTGCTTTTACTGTAGCTGCTGGATGAGCTCGGGGCTTTGTTGATGAATGATAAAACTTAAACCATTCTCGGACCGCTTCTATTCAACATCTATATGTTACCGCTAGCTCAGATTATGGAACATCACAACATTTACTACCATTTACTTTTACATTTACTTTACATTTACATTTACTACTCCTTTAAATCAGGCCGAAAAACATTACTGTTTAATTAAATACTTACCTGCTGTACTCTACTGCCCTTACTTTTTAACAACTGGTGCTTTTTATTATTTTACCTCTTTTCTTATCATTTTATTTCATTTTATTTGTTATTTACTGTTTAATTATGTCTTGCCGCTTTTAATGTTGATATAAAGCACTTTGAATTACCTTGTGTTGAATTGTGGTATATAAATGAACTTGCCTTGTCTTGCCTTGCCTAATAATAAACTAAAAACTAATCCAAGATCTTATTATTGAGAAAGAAAACTTTTGACAACCGGGGCTGGAGACGGACGGCAGATATCTAAACCTGACGGACATTTGCAGCCAAGATTAAAACCTTGGTGTTAAATTTTATAGGAGCATAAACTCCCACAGAGAAAAAGGATAAAATGCCTTAAAGCATGCATTTGATTAAAGAAAGGTTTTTCTTGTATCATTTATCTGAACATAAAACCTTACCCAGGGAGCTCCCAGCTGCACAACAGATTTTTTGAATATAAATAAATCAATATGGAAAATAGAATAAATATGGTGTGTTTTTGCTCCAGAGCTGGTGTTTGTCTGACCTCCGGTAACCTCCTGCTTTTCTCTCTAACATCAGAGAAAACTGAAAGGTTTGAGGAGCAGCGGCATCAGCTTTTCTGTCGTCATTCTTCCCTCATGTTGTTCAGAGCATCACATGTTTATCTTGAAGGCTAAACTGCATGTTTGAAACTTTTGTTTGGGGTCAATCGGGCTATAATTCTCAATTTGTCATGGTTTATGGTTTAGAACAGGGGTCGGCAACCCGCGGCTCTAGAGCCGCATGCGGCTCTTTAGCGCCGCCCTAGTGGCTCCTGGAGCTTTTTCAGAAATGTTTGACCATTTTTTCCTTTTTTTTCCTTTTTTTCTTCTTTTTTCCTTTTTTTCCCTCTTTTTTTCTTTTTTTCTTCTTTTTTCCTTTCCTTTTTAATCTCAACATTTCGATTTTTTTCTCAACATTTCTACCTTTTTCTCGAGATTTTGACTGTTTTCACGAAATTTCGACTCATTTCTTGACATTTCGACTTTTTTCTCGAGATTGTAATTCAACATTAATCTCGACATTTCGACTTTTTTCTCGAAATTTTTACTTTTTTCAATAAATTTTGACTCTTTTCCTAACATTTCGACTTTTTTCTCAACATTTTGACTTTTTTCTCAAGATTGTACTTCAACATTAATCTCGACATTTCGACTTTTTTCTTGAAGTGCATAATGAAAAAAAAAAATCTTCCCCCAGTTCTAACTAATATAGAAACATGCAGCATGTGTTGCCTTCATTCTAAGGCTTATACAAGACTTAATTTTTTGCGGCTCCAGACATGTTTGTTTTTTGTGTTTTTGGTCCAATATGGCTCTTTCAACATTTTGGGTTGCAGACCCCTGTTCTAGGGTAACATTTTAGCAGAGCCGGCCCAAGGCATAAGCGAAGTAAATAAAATAAAAAATAAAATACATTTTTTATGTGTGAGTGATGATTCATACATTATCAAAGGTATGTTATTGTACAAAAACTGTAACGAAAGTATTTGTTTGATTTTATTTGTTTATTCTATTTAATTTAATTGTTTTTGTACATTTGAATTTATTCTTATATGGAGAACATATTGACGAGGTTCTGTTTATCTAAGTTGAGCAGTTTCAATTATAGTTCTAGTTTTTGTAGTACTTTATTGTTGCACTTAATTCTTTTTTTTTTTTTTTTTTTTTTACCTTGTCTGCACACATACCAATGGTCAATACCATGCTGGCAAGAACCCAAGGCATATATATGTGCATTGTTGCATCCACTGCTAATCCAGGACACGAGAATACACATGAAGGTGCACGTTGAGCACTGGAAATCTGCAACAAAAACCACAAAAAAAAGAAAACGGAACAGACACGAATCCGACACGGAACCGGCCAAAACACGAGCAGCAACCGCCCCAAGTCTCGAGATCCAATCACAACTAAGCTAGGCTAGCGCGATTAACTAACCCCAAAAACTACAGAGCAAGCATGCAGGTGAACAAGCCAATGTGTATGTCTATGTGTGTGTGTGTGCGTGTATGTATATGTCTGTGTGGTTGTGTGTGTGTATGTATGTGTGGCTATGTGTGTGTATGTGTGTGCGTGCGTGCGTGTATAGGTATATGTGGCTATGTGTGTGTATGTATGTATGTATGTATGTATGTATGTATGTATGTATGTATGTATGTATGTATGTATGTATGTATGTATGTATGTATGTATGTATGTATGTATGTATGTATGTATGTATGTATGTATGTATGTATGTGTATGTAATAATCCTATCAAAGCTCCACCTGAAGTGTATCTATAGTGGGGGAGAGGGGGGAGCAACCCCGCCACCCGCGAGACCAGGGGCCGACGAGGAAGAACCCGGAACCCAGGCCACCGGCAACCCCACAGAGGGGAGAAGAAGGAGGGAGGCAACCCACCACCAGCGAGGGGCCAGCCTGCCCGGAGAGACAGTTGCACTTAATCGTTGTTGTTCCACTTCAAATTGTTGCACGTTGCTGTTGCAGTTTATTTCAAACCAAAAATAAAGTAGATAACATGTTTAGAGGAAATGGTTTATAAATGATCTATTTGATTATTTTGTTTCTTTTAGTAGCCTACACTGTAGATGACACTCAGTATCACACTTAGTATATATCACTTTAAATATTAAGTGTAAATCAACCCCAGGCCGCTCTTGTAGCTGAATTTGCTCCATTTCAGGTTAAAAACCATAGATGGGTAAAAACCTGCCAGGCTGACAGTAGGATGATGGAAACAACTCTGCTGCAACTGTGCAGCTCTCTGACCTTTATCTGTTGCTTCTCTGTGTGGCCAGTAGGGGCAGTTGCTGACTTTGATCAATATGAATTGAAAGATTTTTCAATTTTTTTTGTTAATCTGTCGTAGCTTCCATGGTCTTAATCCCTGTGGATTGCAATCTAACTACAACAAAAAGGTCTTACACCTAGTTTTGTCTAGTTCTGTTCGGATCTAGGTTAGGTTTAATGTTGGGTCTCGTCTTGCGTTCCTGCGTCTCTCCTCACCTGTTTCTGTTGACTTCACTTCCTGTTTTACTTTGCAGGTCAGTCTTTGTCTTATTTTTTACTGGTTTCCTTTCCTTCCTCCTCTTGTTTGCTCCTGTATCTTGGCAGGACTACGCGTTTAAACAGTCTGGTCTTTTCCTTCCTCCCGGCTCGTCTGTTTGTCTTCCTGGCTGTGAGTTTTCCAAGCCATCTGTTTGCTTTTTCTACCTGGATGCTTTCTGACTTTTTTCAGTTTTTCTAGTGAAGCCCTTTTTTGCATCTTTGGATTCCTGCGTGTGCAGCGCCTTTTTGCTAAATGAAGGACTTTGCTTGTGCTCCTGCCGTCGCCATCTCCTGTGTTTGGGTGCTGATGAATCCCCTAATAACGCCATTAGTGCGAGTGTTGAGACACCGGCTCAGGGACAAATAGGCTAATAATGTTATGTAAGCGGCTAAAATGAGGTCTATTTATACCGGGTTCACTTTGACTCCAAGAGATGATGCTATGGCTGCATGAGGACTTTTATGTGGATAACAGTTGTCTATTTGTGGATTTTTAGTAGGGGGGAAAAAGGCCATGGATGCCATCCTAGAAAAAAGAGATATGTGCCTCATCTTTTGCAACATTGGTTCTTGTTGTTGGTTCTCGTTGCAGCTGCAGCCGTTGCAGCTGTTGTAGCCGTTGCAGCTGCAACGGCTACAACAGCTGCAACGGCTGCAGCTGCAGCTGTTGCAGCCGTTGCAGCTGCAACCGTTGCAGCTGCAGCTGTTGCAGCCGTTGCAGCTGCAACCGTTGCAGCTGCAGCTGTTGCAGCCGTTGCAGCTGTTGCAGCCGTTGCACGTGCAGCTGTTGCAGCCGTTGCAGCCATTGCAGCTGTTGCAGCCGTTGCAGCCGTTACAGCTGCAGCCGTTGCAGCTGTTGGAGCTGTTGCAGCCGTTACAGCTGCAGCCGTTACAGCTGCAGCCGTTGCAGCTGTTGCAGCTGTTGCAGCTGCAGCCGCAGCCGTTGCACCTACAGGGGGCAGTGTAACGAGAAGATAAAGTCATGCTAGCCAATCAGAATCTTGGAAAAAAACATCAACAAATGACACGAGTAACTTCCAGTTACTTCCAAGATGAACGAGAGTCTTTCGTTTGGAGTGACAGAGAAGTGGAGCTACTTTTAAGTGTGACTTTAGAATATAAAACAGGTAAAATACAAGAAAATATTGATGGTGGCCAAACAAATTGTAAACACAGGTGTCACTCATGACGCTGGTGACGTTTCTGTCGCATAATGTGACGTTCTGAAGAATAAATGTCCGTTTCTCTCCGTTCACAAGCAAACCTGAAGACTGAGTTTTTGAAAATCTCCACTTTGGCCAGAGTTTTCAGAAATGATGGTTTTTGGTGACTTTGAGCTTCGTTTTCATGTAAACGAACGGCCAAAACGCATGAAATCGCCACGGTTTTTGCTACGTGGAAACGGGGCCTCAGTGTGAATCTACAGTTCTTTCCAGACAGAGTAAACCCGGTGCCAGCTGGGACTGTTTCGGTTTGCAAACATGACACTCTGGAGTCTCTGGCAGCGTGCAGGCTGGTGTACGCTGACCCAACTGCACAGCGCGGGTGGTAGGACATAACTCAAGAATGCAACGTGGTGCCCACAAAGCAGCTGCGTCAGACCTCAATTGCAGCACATTTAAGTTTTATTGTCACTACTTTTCTTTTCTCTGCGATTGCCTGTCCGGTCGTGTCCAGGGTTTAGCGCTGCCTTTCACAGGAACGAGGCTGGACTCGGGCCCGGCAGCTCCCTGTGACCCTGGAGAGGACGACGGAGACACAGATAAGGGAGGGATTGAAAACAAACCACTGCATTACAAAAAATGCATGGATATCAACATCCGTGAAATTGCTAGATATCAGGCCTGATAAGTGGCCTGGCTGACAATCGCTGAATCCTTAATATAACACCTTTCGACTGAGAACTGGTTGTGCACACTTGAGCTTGTCAGTGAAATAAATCACAGATTTTGAGTGTGTCTTCCTTCAGTATTCAAATTCAAGTGAGAAAAATTCAAATTCATAGTCATTTTTCTTTGAAAAAAAAAATGCATTTGCACATGGGAACATGCCTTTTAGTACGGAAGAGTATCAGAGCCAGGCAGGAGAAAAATAAAAATAATATTTTAGAGGAGGAAGATTTTTTTTTCATTATGCTCTTCGATAAAAAAGTCGAAATGTAGAGAAAAAACTCAACATTTCGTAAATGAAGTTGAAATGCCGAGAAAAAAGTCGAAATGTCGAGATTAATGTTGAAGTACAATTTTGAGAAAAAAGTCAGAATTTCGAGAAAAAAGTTGAAATGTTGAGAAAAAAGTCGAAATGTATTTCAACGAAATGTTGAGATTAATGTTGAAATACAATTTCGAGAAAATAGTCTAAATGTATTTCGACTTTATTTACAAAATTTCAATTTCATTCTTGAAATTGTGCTTTAACATTAATCTCGACATTTCGACTTTTTTCTCGACATTTCCACTTTTTTCTCGACATTTTGACTTTTTTCTCAAAGTGCACAATAAAAAAAAAATCCCCTCTCAAATATTTTTTCTCCTGCATGGCCCTAATACTTTATATAATTTTAGTGTTTGTTCTTTTAAGGTAGGGATTAAAAAACTAACTTTTCGTCGAAGGGGCACCAGACAAAACATCTTCCAAATGATTGAAATCTAAACTTCAAGTCATTGTCAGCAGTAGTTCATGTTATTACGGCCAACACGGAGCCGCTCTGTATTCTACGAGTTACTTCACATTTATCAAAAGTTTCCTCCGACCAACAGTTTAGATCCTCTCCTTTGTATGATTCTCTCCCAACGTTCACAGAAAGGTTAACTGGAGACTGGAAATGTCTCGTGTTTCTGCATCCAGACTGAGTGAATGTGGAAGGAGCTCCAGCCTGTTTTTAACCACTAATTAGTCCTCAGGGAAAATGAGAAGAATCTTCTTTAGACACCATCCATTAAAATAAAAGTCACAATCTACTGAAATCAAGTTCTTCCCCTCAACTCTAAGAACGTGTGGACAGCCATCAGTCCATCAATATTACAGTAAAGGAAGATGAATAAAAGAGTTGTATCAAAGCTTAACCACTAATGATTCACAGGCTCACAGTAGTAACGGGCAATAATAACATGTGCAATAACAACAAGTGCTGTCAGGCGATTAAAAAAATGTATCTGATTTATAATTTATCAATCGAATTAATTGCATTTTAATCTCATATCTGCTAAAGGTCCCCAAATAAAGAATTAGAATTCTAGGACATTGCAGTGCATGACTAATCAATTGAATACACTAGGAAGAGAAGATTTGAAATCCATATTTTTATTGGTGAAGTTTGTTTCATAAATGAAATTCAAAAGAAAAAGCTCAAGCACATCAGCAAACCAATTAGGCCAGCTGCATTATTCAAAAATGCAATGCAAATACAGTTAAATAAATAAAATTCAAAAATAAAATAAAGCTGAGTCTCAAATAGGAACTTAAGCAGACTCTCAATTCAAAATTAAAACTAAAGCTGACTCAATACAGCAATTCCAGTACTAGTAGCTGTAACGTTTACAGGGGAACTGGTCCGGACATGTTTAGTGTTTAAATGATAATTCAGGCTGGAGCAGCTACGGTGAAAGGAACATTCTTTTTTACAAAATGTACTAATCACCGCGTTCTTGTTGAAACTCCCGTCTTCTTTCTTTTTATATATAAACTTGCCGTTCGAAGGCCCAGCAAAGATTTGCTGAGTCGCTCCCATGGATCTATAATATTAACTGGATGGGAAATTGAAAATGGCCGCCCATTCATTTCAATGCATTTTGCTCACCAGAGCATACGCCGAAAAAATCTCTGACTTCCGGGTTTACTTCCGCATACAGCGGCCCAAAGAGCATGCGCAGTTGAGTCACCTCCCATGATGCTCTGGGGCCTCCCATCATGCCCCGGGGCAATGACGCGAATATTAATATAATATGTATTAATATAATATATTAATTAATGTATATTATTACATGTATAGTATTACATATATTATTAATGTATTAATATAATATAATTACATAATATATATTAATATAAAACATCCGTGGAATGCACGGACACGGCTGTGACGTCAGCCGTGACGTCACGCCCAGAAAGAGACTTTTCGTTGACTTTTCTGGCCGTTATAAAACATTTTTGACGGATATAAAGTCCATGACTTAAAAATATAGAATACAAAGATTAGTAATTGCCGGTGATTACAGCTGGAGGTTCCTGTGAACAGTTTTAGAGGCTTCTCTTTTACTATTGCGGTCTATGGGAAAAAAGCTTTCTGGGCCCCATGGGATTTTTTGTTGCAGTACCGCGGCTGGACACTGGGGGAAATCACTGCGCCTTCTGAGTGTGAGACCCGGGGGCTGGATCCTCCCCTGAGTCGTCCAGGTCTATGACTGCTTTGTTAGTTTGACTAGCAGCAGGAGGGAAGTAGTGGCCTACGGGTCCCTCAATGGGCCAAATTTAAAATACTCACGCATTTTGCCACTCATGATTAATTGCGTTAATTTTCATAACGCGTTAATTAGGAGTGTAATTAATTAATCTAATTAACCCGCTAAACTGACAGCCCTAATAACAACATGTGCAATATCTGTGTAATATCTGTCTACCTCACACACATCCTACCTGCCTGTTTTTGCTGTGCATGGCTGTTTTTTCTTTCTTTCCAGTACTGCACTACATTTATTTTTTATTCCAATGTATATACTGTTTATTAGGTAAAAACTCCCTGTATCTTGTAAAAATCATTTGTTTATATTTGTTTTTAAACAAACCATAAAGTAAAACTGCAGCAAAGTCCAGAAATGCTGGATCCTCCACCTCTGGATTCCTCCGTCACGCCCTCCCGGGCGTAAACACAAATCAACAATTAATTGTGTCACGGTGTGCAGATTAGTCCTGGAAAACTGCAACAAGCAATAACACAGGTGATTGTTTTCCAGCAATGCATATATATTATTCCATTAAATTTACCCCTATACAGTTTGTGTGGGCCGTTTAGACGAAGTTAGTGTGACGTTTTATTATCATTGTTTAGCCTCAAGCGGTACGGGGGAAACGCAGAAGAGATTTAGGACTATAAAATATAATCCCCTTCCAAACACGAGCCAGTTTTCTTTTCTCAACCGCGAAAAAACAGCAAACCAAAGCAAAAAGGAAGTGAAGGCAGGACGTAGCGGGTGGACCGGGGACACGATGATGGCCGTAACCACGGCAACTGATTATTGTGCTGATGATTGTGCCGGTGTGGATGTGACGCCCTGCCGTGTGTAAAGTGCACTTTTATTTATAAAAGTATGAACGAAAGTGCCATAACATTTGTTGTGCAAACATCTCAGCAAAAATCAGCACTTTACACAGTCTGTAACACATATTTAGTGTAAAAATGTCAAATAAAATATAGCTTATTTCCACTGCCAGGGCATTAATGTCATCCTGTTTTTTTATGAAAAATAAAAAAAGGCTACCAACAAAATCCTGATCCACAATCATGACATTAAACAGGCAATTTCTGAGGAAACAGCAGAAACTTTTAACAGGAAGCAGCTTTACCGTCAATATTCATATTTATATTATCTACATTCAGCACCAAATGTCCCTGTTAGAAAGTGTGAAGCACAAAAAAAAAAAATCACTATTGAAATTTCCTTTACAGGGTCGAATCCACCGTCTGGGAGAACTTTAAAATGAAAATGTCCAGGTAACCGTTGACGGTTCCCTAATTTTACCGCTCTCCATGGCTTTTTTAGCTTTTAGCCGCCAACTCTCTTCCGGTTCTGCAGCAGCCGGCAAAAGACTTTTAAAAACAAAAGCATGTCAGCAACATGCGTTAATGCGCGATAAATTAAGGCCCCGTTTCCACGTAGCAAAAACGGTGGCGAAACATTTAGTTCAGGTAGAAACATTTAGTTCATGTAAAAACATTTAGTTCAGGTAAAAACGGCAGTCAAATCAGCAAAATTGTCCGTTTGCTGGATGAAATAGATTAATTCCTGATAAAATAAGTTTGTTAGTGCACAGCTATGCTCATGTACGCATGTGAATGAGGCCCAGTTTCCACGTAGTAAAAACTGTGGTGTTTTCATGCGTTTTGTCCGTTCGTTTACACGAAAACGAAGCTCAAAGTCTCCAAAAACCATCATTTCTGAAAACTCCAGCCAAAGTGGAGATTTACAAAAACTCCGTCTTCACGTTTGCTTGAAAACGGAGAGAAACGGACATTTAGGCTTCAGAACGTCACATTATGAGACAGAAACGTCACGAGTGTCATGAGTGCGACCTGTGTTTACAATTTGTTTGTAACCGTCAATATTTTCTTGTATTTTACCTGTTTTATATTCTAAAGTCACACTTAAAAGTAACTCCACTTCTCTGTCACTCCAAACGAAAGACTCTTGTTACGTCTTGGAAGTAACTGGAAGTTACTCGTGTCATTTGTTGATGTTTTTTTCCAGGATTGTGATTGGCTAGCATGACTTTATCTTCTCGTTACACTGCCCCCTGTAGGTTTAGCTACTCATAGCATCTTAACAGCGTATTTATGCGGATTCGTGTAAATTATGGTATTTTTCAAAACGTAGAGGGGGAAATATCGTTTTTTGTAAATACCCGGCTGTGTGTAAACGTGGCCTTAGCAGAGAGTTGGTCCAGTCATGATGAGCTTCTATTGATCCCACCTTTACCTGCTGAAACTTTGTCAAATTTCCAGGTGAGCGTTGATGGTTGTCTCCAGTTCTTTGACCTTATCTCCCCACACACAAAAAAAAAATCAATGGTGTGAGGTCTGACCCTGGAGAGCTCTCTGACTTCACTTCTCTGAAAAGGTGAGAAGTTAACTTCCTTTTGCACAATAAAGTAGTACAAATTCTACAAGTTTTTGTTTTGGATGTGTTGGATGTTTCTATATAAAAGTAGATAGCTGGTCCACCCTGAGTATGAAATATGAATCCAAAGATTTAAGAGAAGGAAACAAGTGGACAAAGCACGTGGAAAAAAATGAATAATTTGAAAAAAGAGAAAATAAGTATACCTTAAAAGGAACCGAGATCTTTAAAAAAACAAAATTCAGGACAAAGTTTAATGGAACGTTGTGTTTCTGTAAAAGGCATCAGTTTATGGAACAATCTGGATACAGAAGCCAAAGAATGCAAATCCAACATTACATTTAAAAGAATAATAAAAGCCAGTTTGATGAAGAAATATCATGATAATTGGTGTTTTTTTTTTGTCTGTCTCTATTTTTAGCACCATTGTCATATTTTTTTTCTTTGAATCAAAAAAGAATACGACTATCTGTGTTTGACGACAGCTATTTTGTGTTATTTTATAAGAATAAAGTCGAAATTTCGCGAATAAAGTCGAGATTTCACCTTTTTTCTCAACATTTCGACTTTTTTTTTGCATAATGAAAATAAAATCTTCCTCCTCTAAAATATTATTCTTATTTTTCTCCTGCCTGGCCCTAATACTCTTCCGTAGAAATGAGAAGGAGGATTATTCCGATTAGGAGGATTAATTGGACCTAAACAGTGAAGCTGAAACTCACATAATATGAACAGTTCAAATTCCAGTTCGTGATCTGCAGAATGAACAACTTCACGTTCAAGTTCTTTATTTGCAAATATGTTGCGTTCAGTTCAACGTTCATTTGACCGCGTTCATGCACAACACTGCGTCCCATACATCTAAATATTTAGATCATTAGTGTGTTACTAATTACTGTATTGCACAAATACTTGACCCTGTCGGCTGCTTCCTGTTACCTTGTATTTACTTTGTAAAATAAGAGCATGTTTGAAATACGCGCTTGCATGTGCAGCAAAACTGCACGAAGAAAATGAATGACCTCCCAACCAGAGAATCAGAACCTCAAATGAAGCCCAGTCAGTCCTCGTTCATCTCATTATTGATATAATTTAATAATATGCCGGACCGATAGATTTAAGACCTCGTTTGCACCTGCTGCTTCTGACCTTTCTAATAACATGACACGGTACTTTGCTTTCTTGCATGGGTTGTTTCTGAAATTGCTGTAGATGATGATTATATTTAACGCCGCTACAACAGATCGCCCCACTGGGACGATAACGATTACCTTGTGACCTTGACCCCCCTCTCAGTCTGGAGTGAATCACTTTCAGAGAGCCGGCTGAGTCTACAGGAGAAACTTCCTGCTCAGACTGTCAGCCGCTTTAAATCAGGCCCAAAAACATTACTGTTTACTACGGAAGCGTACTCTTACATTAAATACTTATGATTTTTGAAAACCGTGCAAAGTTACACTAGTGATGGATAAGCCCTGAATGCAGGGATTGTGACGTAGAATCGTCAAATTGGTTTAATTCACTGGACAAATAGGTACAGATTACTTTTGTAATACTCAGTGGCGATTTTGGTCTGTAAATTTTGGTGGGGCCATGCTGGAAAATCTTATGCAATCAGTATCAAGTGAGAGAAGGGACCACAGCACCTTTGACCACAAAATTGCAGCTGAGCTGTATAATGCCATCATCACACAAACAGTGCCAATCTAACGACATATATTATCATATCAATAGCGCTACCAAATGGGCACTGTTCAAGAGCTCGTATCAAATACTCAAGATCGAAACAACAACGTGACAACAATAAAAACACAATGCACAAGCACGACCGTGCACGAGCATGGCGTGTACGGCGCACATGCAATACACAGCAATTAATATACAAAGTCACCACACAGAGTATACCACAGCCAAACAGCCATTTCAGCACCACAGACAGGTAAACAGCTCCATCAGCGTCGGGGAGCCCACGTGAGGTTGTGTCCCCCCCACACCCACACCCACACATGTATCACCAGCTGCGCATTACACAAAGTCCACTATAATTCAAAGAATATAAGTACATGGTCAGTTCCACTATAAAAATCTGTTAGACTCACCGTTGACGCTCCCGGTTAACCAGAGTTTCCTTTTGAACCATTCCTTATTAAATGTCCTCGTTTTGTCTTTTCCGGCTTGACAAATGGTTAAATCATCCGGTCGATGTGGTCCCAAACGTTTTATTTCCAACTTCTGCTCAATTGATAAAGTGCTAAATCGCACACTCACCAAATAGTCAACTTCATTTTGAAAGAATGAAACGTCACCTATCAATCAAAGTACGTATTAGCCATAGACGGCATTAGCCGAGCTAGCATGGCATGTGCAGAGCCCACCTTTGCTTCAGAGCAGCCAATGAGAGGCGCTCTGGGGCCCTGAGCTCGCGGCCCCACTGTCGAAGCTAATGTGTGCGCTGTACACGCGCACGCGCGCGCAGCAGTTCACCAGTTAACAACATTACAGGCAGAGGGGACATCTCCGCTGTGCCCCACCGAGCGGAAACAGAGGGGCTGGATCAGGCAGGGGGAACTATTTACACACAGTTACACTACAAAAAGTGTCAGCAGATGAAATTAAGTTGCATCAAATGAAAACTGCGGACATTTCATTGGAGACAAATTTATTATGAACTTATGTTTAATGACACATAATCTTCTCCTGCGCAGCAGCGCCCTCTGGTGGGGCTGTGCCCCACCGGCCCCTAATGCAAAGACGCCATTGGTAATACTGTATTTGACCCGGTCTTTGTACGTTTTGACCGTGTAGAAAAGGGTTTGTCAACCGGTGGTCCGCAGCCTGCTCTGGTGGTCCGTGGCGGTATTGCAGGTGGTCCGTGAAATTGTAAATGGAAAACAATAATAACTTAAAAAATATATATTTATTCTTTAGACTCAATTTGTTTTCCATTTACTATTCATTTTTGTGAATAATTTACCCATCCAAATAATGTCAAATGAGTGAGGGTGAACTTTGTAATATTGTAAGCCCTCTTGGCTTCCTATTGTTCATTTTTCATTGACTGTTTTTTGTTTTGTTCTTTTTTTCTATAGCAAAAGGTGCAAATAAAAATAGACACTGATGATAATAAATAGCCTATATAGGCCTATAGTCTTATTCAAAAGTAAGGTGCAAAATAAAACAAACAGCAGTTGGTCCCCGAGTTACTTCTTGGTTATAATGGTGGTTCCTGGGAAAAAACAGTTGAAAAGCTCTGGTATAGAAACATAAATCGTCAGTTGTGTGAAATAAGACCTGGAAACAGGCATTGTAAAATAGGTTTAATTCACCGTACAAATTGTTACGGATTACTTTTGTAATACTGTATTTGACCCGGTCTTTCTACGTTTTGACCGAATAGAAACGCCCCCATGTTGCCGTATTCGGGCTCCCAGAGGAACCAGAGCCGGTTTACTTCAACTCAACTACACGTTTTAGCTTTTACTTCCTTACTGGCGAGACACCTCCTTCTTCTCCACTGGAAGTCGACTGAGGCTCCTATAGAACAACTGTCTTTTCTGAAGCTGGAAAAGATCAGATATTCAGTGAAAGGTACTGTAGCTCTTACAAATTTTATAATAAGTGGCTTCCCTTGCTTACATTCTTCCACTCTCTCCAGTCCCTGCCAGACCCTACTCTCTCTTTTCTCTCTTTCTTCTTCCTTTTTATATGTTTTTTCCTTTTTATTAATCTATTTTTTAATCTATACTGTTTAGCTTTAATACTTAATTATTACTTAACCTTTGTGCTGTCCTCAGGTCAAGGAAGGAGGAAGGGAAGAAGGAAGGAAGGAAGGAAGGAAGGAAGGAAGGAAGGAAGGAAGGAAGGAAGGAAGGAAGGAAGGAAGGAAGGAAGGAAGGAAGGAAGGAGGAAGCAAGGAGTAAGGGAGTAAGGAAGGAAAGAAGGAAGGAAGGGATAAAACAAGGAAAGAAGGAAGGAAGGAAGGGAGAAAAGAGGAAGGGAAGAAGGAAGGAAAGAGCAGGAGGAAGGAAGGAAGGAAGGAAGGAAGGAAGGAAGGAAGGAAGGAAGGAAGGAAGGAAGGAAGGAAACAAGGAAGGAAGGAAGGAAAGAAGGAAGGGAGGAAGGGAGAAAAGAGGAAGGGAAGAAGGAAGGAGAGAGCAGGAGGAAAGAAAGAAGGAGAATTAGGTCATTTTGACCCGAAGACAGTACAAGGGTTAATTGTGTAATGTTTTGTCCTTAAATCAATCAATCATTCTTCGAGATGCATAGTATTTCTATCAGAATCAGAATCAGACTTTAATGACAGGGTTAGAAAACATCAAACAGGGAATTTGACTTCAGATACACCGTCGGCGACATAGATGTTTATAATGCGCCTCTTTTCCCAAGGGTAACACTGGGATAGAGGAGGGAAAAAAAAGCATCTTCACACTGTGTATAAATAAGCAGTGTCAAGGTGCAAGAAACACCTCAGCACAGAAAAGCAACATAACATCATCACAAAGACTTGCATGTGGGTATGGGGGGAGGGTTACTGGGGGGGGGATCCCGGCACGGTGCACCAAGTGAGCACCGCGGCCTTCGTGGCGCCCAAGCCCAGAGACTGTGTTAGGGGGGCTGATAAGAGGGGGGGCCGGGAAGGCGTTGAGAATGAGGCAGGTGTGGTTATCAGCAAGTGTGTGTGTGAGCGGTAAGTCTCTGAACTTTGCCCCAGAGCTGCTCCTCAGCCATCGTCCTTGATGTTATCAGACGGCACGGTACAGTTCTGAAACAGGTCCACAGATGTCCTGGGAAGGGGAGGGTTAGTGGGGGCAGAGCATCTTGTTTTCATTCCACCAGGGAGATTGTTACTGGAGCAGCCTGCCAAGCTGCTCTGCCAAGGTCAGATTATAGAATCAACAATTGTTTTAGGACAGGCAGATTCCAGTAATTTTCCATCTGCCTTAAGTCTCTGGTTCATCAATGGCGACTCCAAACAGACGAATTTGTGGTCAATTCCCGCCAAGCCGAGCTTCCAACTTCTCCAAGGTCTTTTCCATCTTGCCAATGAGTTCAAAAACCGCTGCTAGCCTGCGATTTAGCTCTCCCAGCGTTAGAGTCTGAGTGTTGGTCGCAGAGCTTATCCCCTCAGCCACGTCCGGCAGCTCAGAAAGGGCCAGAACAGCTGTCGACGACTTACGCATTTGTCGATATGCCAGGAATCCGCCAGCTCCAAAAAGCAGAAATCCTGCTATCATTAATTCAATTATGAAGCATCGTCAACATCCTCGACCGACAGAATAGACAGGCACATGATCCTCCAATGTTTCCAGGAGTCCATCGTGTATCCGGCAAAAAATGTCCCATCGGGGCAGGAGGGCTCCCTTGTCCTCTGACTTCTCGTCGCAAAGATTTGGTCAATTGTGCCGAGAGACCAGTTAACCAATTCCATGATTGTAGAGAGTTTTGGAGGATGTGAAAAAGAGAAGCTCTAAAAGACAAGACAAAAAGCAGCAGCAGGGCGGATAGGGAGGGAGAGGGAGTAGAAAAAGTGTCCGCCTTCGCCGAGAGCCGGAAGAAGAACACCTTACGGTTTCAAATATCCTATATATTGTAGATTGCCATACAGAAATTATATGATACTTAATGTAAATGTGTCATGGATTCCTGTTCTACTGTGCCTTAACCCCTAATAAAAATATTTATAAAAAAAGAAACGTAATTCTTTCCATTGTAAGAATGAGATGTACCTGCTGTACTCTACTGCCCTTACTCTTTAACAACTTGTGCTTTTTATTATTTTACCTCTTTTCTTATCATTTTATTTCATTTTATTTGTTATTTACTGTTTAATTGTGTCTTACTGCTTTTAATGTCGATGTAAAGCACATCTTTGAATGACCTTGTGTTGAATTGTGCTATACATAAACTTGCCTTGCCTTGAAGAACCAGAAGGGAAGAGGAAGAAACTTCGGGGACTGCGTTTATTACATTTTAAGACTTTGATCGGATCCTGGCGAGCCTGTCTGGGCTACAACCAACGTAAACAGGGAAACAAACAAACAGTCAAAGCTGAGAGCAGCGTTTTGAAACGGAGCATGAAAGGCTGCAGCGTGACGCCGTGGACAAACAAAACCCTTCCTCACGCTGCTTCCTCTGATCCCCCCCTTCGGCACGTCAGCGTGAGCCTCCATTAGCTGCTCTTTCCCCAACCGTGACACTTTTCCATCATTAATATTCTCCCTTCTTCTCTCTTACTGCTTAACACGGGGGATCAATCACCCGTTGCCATGGCGATGGAACCACCCATGCAGGTGGATGTTGCTGTACTCTGACTAGTACTCGATTTGTAAAAAAAAATCAGGGGGGATGGTGGATTTTATCATATGGGGACAGATAATTTGTGCTGATTACAAATAATATGATATATTACAAATAATAGCAGTGACCAAAACAGCTGCAGAAATACTGCAGGAATGACATAGCAGCAGTTAAATGCAGCCTTCTGTAAGCTTTAAATATCCACTGGGCTTACATCAAATACATCAAAACACAACAATAAAAAACACTTTTCTGAACTTATCAATATGACTCCTTCCTTCACAGGATAAGTAAAATGGATCACTGCAAAAACTCAAAATCTTAACAAGAATATTTGTCTTATTTCTAGTTAAAATGTCTCATTTTAGTAAAAAAGTCTCATTACACTTAAAACAAGACTCATCACAGGAAAAAACAACAATTTTCACCTGTTTCAAGTAGATTTTCACTTGAAATAAGTAGAAAAATCTGCCAGTGGAACAAGATTTTTTTTGCTTGTAATAAGAAGATAAATCTTGTCCCACTGGCCGATTTTCCTACTTATTTCAAATGAAAACTTACTTGAAACAGGTGAAAATTGTCAAATAAGTTATTTTTCTGGTGTTATTTTTCTGGTGATGACTCTAAATGTTGAAATAGTAAAACCACATTCATTGATGAAATGACATAAGGGATGGAAAGGAGGGATGGCAGTTTTACAGGGGGGATGATCTTACCCATTTTTATTTCAGGAGGGGATGCCATCCTCCCTCATCCCCCCTCAACTCCAGTACTGACTCTGACTGTACGTGTCCGAGGCCTCCGCCGGCGAGGCGTCTCTCCAGCAACCGTCCCAGCAGCCGGAGTGGCTCTGACAGCTGCCTCGTCGAGACGCTCTCACCTGCCACACTCGGCTTCCTCTCAGCTCCGTAGCAGAATAATGACCGAATTCAAAGGGGAAAAATACAAGAAATAAATAAAAAAATAGCCGACGCGCTGTCAGGCTTGTTTTGTTTCTGTCTGTAGTCTTCGCATGAACGCTGTTTATTAAACTATCTCAGGAATGCTGGCAGGACGTGAATGTTAATAAAAGGAAATAAACACGCACGGCTGGGGGGAAGCCTTCAACGTATGATCATGTACAAAAGTACTTTAATCCTCGCGGTATTGGTGAGATATATCACAAATACCGCGAGGCAAGCAGCGATGAATGGGCCCTCGCACCCTTGTGCACGTTCAGGCTGCAGTGGAAGCTTGTATGACTTGAATGTAGATTCTTCAGGCCTGGACATTTAGCGGATGAAACTACCCACGACTCTGTATATCAAACCATTCAAAAGTTATTGCAGAAAGTAGGAACTATCAGATATCGACCAATCAGATGAAGGGGCGGGGCTAATTTGCACCAATTAAGGTGAAAGAGTCAAAACCGAGTCTGATGACACCACCCACGACTCTCTATTCCAAACCATTCAAAATTTATGGCAGAAAGTAGGAACTATCAAATATGGACCAATCAGATGAAGGGGGGGCACGCTTTTTGGCGTCTATCGTCGCCACGGTAACACTTTTGACTGAGAAAAGTAATGCCCATCGTCGCAGAATGGAGACGCACATTTTGATGTATAACACACCTGGGTGCACGTGCCTCATGCAAAGTTATGCATGCAGGCCAGCTTTCCCAGAGCTTCGAGGTCAAGACGGGCGTCAAGCAGGGATGCTTTCACCATTCCTGTTCCTCCTGGCAATCGACTGAGGGAAACAACTGGGAGCCATGAGGGAAACAACTGCAGGCAGGAGAAATGGAAT
Organism: Cololabis saira; assembly: GCF_033807715.1. Classification (NCBI taxonomy): domain Eukaryota; kingdom Metazoa; phylum Chordata; class Actinopteri; order Beloniformes; family Belonidae; genus Cololabis; species Cololabis saira. Next base: position 42,269,319 of record NC_084599.1, read on the forward strand.
CCAGTGGACAATGTGAGATCAGCTGGATGATCTTGATTTTGCGGACGACATAGCTTACTTTTCACATACACAGATGCAAGAGAAAACAGACAGACTCTCACAAACTGCAATAAAACTCAACCCCAATATAGCAAAAACACAGGTAATCAAGATTCATGCCAAAACCGCCAACCCTATCCTTATGAACAACACTGCTCTAGAGGAGGTACAATCTTTCACCTACCTAGGCAGTGTTTTGGACAACTCCGGAGGGACAGAGGCTGACATCAAAAGCAGAACAAACAAGGCTAGAGTGGTGTTCAACATGCTCAGGAAGAGCTGGAGGTCAAATAACATCTCCATAAATACCAAAATGTGAAACCCTTGGTGAGGCCATGTACAGGAGTTGAAATCAAGGGTCACATTGCATGATATTTAAGATAAAGGGATCCCAAGCATTAAAAGATGCAAATGACTGAATCAAGAAAGGGTTTTTAAATGGTGTGCTCGTTTTTACTGTCAATCCAGCAGGATATTTACAATATTTACAAGTTTGGCAAAGTACCAAAACAACAGTATGCCACTGCCAGGGGACGTTGATGTTGCCAAAATAACAAGCTAAGCAGCTAAGGAAAAACACAGTTCTGTCTAACTGTCTAATAAGAAAACAAAAGCCTGTCGGCCTAACTACACTAACCAGTGGGGTAAAATCAGGGGTGAAAGTAAGCCGGTACGATCCGGTACTCCGTACCACCAAAAGATTCAGTGCCGGTACGCAGTACCGGTAAAAAAAACACACAAATTACTGACAATATACTTTGCATACAGCAAGTCTCGAACTCACACCAAAGATGGCAGCGCTGACAACTCAGACAAATGCCTCAGCTCCACCTCCATCTGGACATACAGATATATATTTATCACAAAGACACAGCGAGGAGAGACGGACATAGCGATATAATCTTGCTACACTAAGAGTCCCGACCTGTGAATAATTTTTAAAATATTTGTACCATATAAATATTATTGAAACCCCACTAAAACCGCACTTTATTTATGTCATTTGCACCGGGCATGGACAAAAAATAAATTATTCCACCAAAATTCCACCAAAATTCCAAAGATTTTTGTGGTTGGCTGACACATTACCAGCATATTTGTGATTGGTTTTCAGGAAAAAAAAAAGAAGAAAAGCGGCAAAAAGTAGTAGTAACGTTTTTTTTAATGATTTAAGTGTTTTGCTTTGATGAAAAAAAATAAGTTATCTTCCATTTCAATGAACACATTGTAACATTTTGAGACATTTTACTCATCATCATCTCTTCTCTTCAGCTGCTGATGAATTTAACTGTAAATTTGTTCTAATTTCAAACAAAACAAATTGTTATGATTTTGAAAGTTTTGTCAACATTTACAAATTATTCTGTGACAATCCTTGGTCTGGACTGGCCTTTATTTACACCATTTAAATAAATCATTTGCTATAGGCCTACACAGTGTCAAGCGTTTATAATTTCTACACCATGCAGGCGTTAAAAACTTATATAAAAGGATGTGTTCAGGGAGGAAGAAGCTGGTGGTGGGAGGAGAACAAGCCATGAAGGTTGGGGTCGTAGTACCAGCAAGAACTTTAATCTACTTTCACCCCTGGGTAAAATACAGTAGTGGCAACCACCCCTTACCTAGTGTGACTAAACATAGATTCCACCTACGTGATGCCTGTGTATAGGGGCCCCCATCTTACCTGTCCCAAGGCAGGGCATTTACACCAGACTAAGTAGAAGAACAGCAATAACAGCAGGGTGTGCTTGTGGACTCTGAGTAAGCAGCCGTCAACTTGGTGTGAGAGAGCCAGAAAGAACTGGCAAACAGCCCTTTTATAGGGCACGGGTGGAGATGATTGGTGGAGGGCGGAGACAGGGAATCAGAGGCTGGCCAATGAGAGATGGTTGGTTAATGCCTGCTGGTTATGGACCTCAGACCTGCAGAGAATGAGGGGTGGGGAGGGAAGGAGAAGGTGGAAGAGAAATACAGAGACACAGGGAACCCTACCAATGTGGCACGTAAAGCCGGGCATACACTGTGCGATTGTCGGCTCAATTTCTTTTTTTTTAAACTCTTTTTATTGGCTTTTTCTTTTAAACATATAAAACATAACAGACAGTCAACAATTTACAAGACACTTCAATTCAAAAGAAAGAAAAAAAAGAATCCATACAGACTCAGACAGACAGGCAGTTCAGGGCTTTTCTCAACTTGATGGGCTAAAAGAGTTTAAGTAGATATCGGACCGTAGTCTCAAATTGCAGGCCTGATCCACGATGTATACCGGAAAGTGGGAGAGTTAAAGCTTGGTTTCAATGTAATCCATAAAGGGTTTCCAGGTTCTCTCAAAGTTATCTGGGGAGCCTCGCAACACAAATCTCAGTTTTTCCAACACAAGGTGCTGCCTCACATCTCTCAGCCACTGAGTCCAGCTCGGTGGCTGAGGATTCTTCCAGTTCAGGAGGATCAGTCTCCGTGCCAATAGGGTGACAAATTTAGTTATTTTGAGTTTATTTCCAGAGAGATTCTCATTCTCCCCTCCCGCTATACCAAAGATAGCTATCAGAGGATCTGGCTGAATTACAGTTTGAAAGACCTCTGACAGCGTTGTAAAGATGGAACTCCAATAGGTGTGCAGGTTGGGACAGAGCCAGAATGTGTGTGCTAGGGAGGCAGGAGAGGCCTTACACCTGTCACACGTGGGATCTACATTGGGAAACATTTTAGAAAGTCTTACTCTAGAATAATGAAGGCGATGCAACACCCTAAATTGAATGAGGCCATGGCGAGCACAGATTGAAGCTGTATGCACCCCCTCCAGGGCCTTCTCCCACTGCTCCGATGTCAAATCCACCCCCACATCCCCCTCCCAAGCAGACTTTATGAACTCCAGCGATGGGTTTTGCAGACTAGATAAGTGAGTATATATAAAGGAAATAGCACCCCTTCTTGAGGGCTCGAAGGAGAACAGAGATTCCATGGTGGATTCATCAGGCAGATCGGGAAATGAAGGTGTATTAACTTTAATATAATTGCGTACCTGGAGAAATCTAAAAAAATGGGATTGGGGTAAATTAAATTTAATTCGTAATTGTTCAAAAGTGGGGAAAATTTTATTTATAAAAAGGGCCTTCATAGTCCTTATGCCATTCAATTTCCAAATGTTAAAAGAGCGGTCTGCAATGGATGGGGAGAAGAGGTGGCTGGGACAGACAGGGGCGAGCAGAGAGCCTCTCTGCCAACCAAAGTACTTCCTAACACTGGACCATATTTTCAGAGAATGTGTAACAATGGGATTCTTCGTGACATAGTGAAGCGACAGAGGCATTGGTGAAAACACAAGGGCCGAGAGGGATGTCTGCTGGCATGAGTTCTGTTCCATTTGTATCCAAACTGGATTTTCGGCATGCCCATCAGAGTGAGTCCAAAAAGAGAGAGTACGAACATTACATGCCCAGTAATAAAATTGGAAATGGGGTAGTCCCATTCCCCCACCTGGCTTCGGCCGCTGCAAATAAGCTTTTCTGATTCTGGGTCTCTTCCCACTCCAAATAAAATTAGAAATTGCTTTGTCTATGGACACAAAAAAAGATTTCCGCAAAAGTATAGGAATTGTCTGAAATAGAAACAGAAATTTTGGCAGTGTATTCATTTTTATAATATTAATTCTGCCTGCCAAAGTGATGGGGAGATGGGACCACCTGTCAAAGTCCTTGCTAGTGCGCTCAAGTAGAGGCCTAAAGTTAGCTTTAAACAAACCAACCATATCCCTAGTCACAACCACACCCAAGTATTTAAATGAGTCCATCGTCACTTTAAATGGCAAGTGAGAGTATGAAAGGTTTCGGGCTGATTTACTGATTGGGAACAGTTCACTCTTCGAAAGGTTAAGCTTGTAACCAGAAATCTCTCCATATTCTTTCAAAACACACATTATATTGGGAATAGATTCTTGGGGGTTTGTTACATATAAAAGCAGGTCATCTGCATATAAGGAAACTTTGTTTTCCACCCCTCCCCTATAAACTCCCTCATACCCCTCAAGTGATCGCAGGGCGATAGCCAAAGGCTCAATGGCCAGAGCAAACAAAAGGGGGGACAGGGGGCAGCCCTGCCTTGTACCCCGTTGCAGGGGGAAATAGGAGGATCCGAAAGAGTTGGTTCGCACCGATGCAAGAGGGGACCGATACAGCAGCTTAACCCAAGCTATGAATTTGTCACCAAGCCCAAACTTCCCAAGAACAGCAAAAAGAAAGTCCCACTCGACACGATCAAAGGCCTTCTGAGCATCCAGAGAGAGAAGAACCTCTGGGCGCTGAGGGGCCGTGCTAGGGGAGTATAAAATATTATAGAGTCGGCGGAGGTTTGAAAATAAGAAACGGTTTTTAATAAAGCCGGTCTGATCTGGTGATATGATTGATGGGAGAATTATTTCCAAACGGCTGGCGAGCATTTTAGCGAGCAATTTGGTGTCTACGTTCAAGAGGCTAATGGGCCGGTATGAACCCGGTTCCCTAGGATCCTTACCATCCTTCAGTAAAACTGATATAGATGCTTGGTAGAAGGTGGGGGGAAGAGTTTTAGTGACAAAGGCTTCATTTAAAGCATCAAGTAACACAGGAGAGATTAATTCAATGAAAGTCTTAAAGAACTCAGCGGTAAACCCATCCGGGCCCGGGGCCTTAGAGCTTTGCATATTTTTTATTGCATGTGCCACGTCTTTAAGAGAAAAGGGTTCACTAAGGTTGTCCCTATGGCTTGCTTCTATTGTTGGAAATTGCAGTTTATTCAAAAATTTATGTATTAGTGACGGGTCACCTTTGGACTCTGAGGTATACAAAGTTGTGTAAAAAGACTTAAATATATTATTAATTTCCTGGTGATCTGTAAAAATTTCACCAGAAGCCGTACATGTTTCCTTTATAAGTCTTGATGCGGCCGTTTGACGAATCTGGTGAGCCAGTAGGCGACCAGCCTTTTCCCCCTGCTCATACACTTTTTGTCTGGCTTGTAGTAGTAGCTTAGCCGTTTCATCGACAGAGAGGAGATCAAAGTCAGATTGGAGAGATATCCTCTTGTTAGAGAGGTCTTGAGAGGGTGTTACTGAGTGCTGACGATCAATCTCTAATATTTCTTTTCTAATCTCAGACTGACGGTGGTGACGGGAGAGATTTATGGTTTTACTGTAGGAAATGACCTGCCCACGAATATAAGCTTTAAGAGCTTCCCAAAGTGTGCCCTTTGATACTTCTCCATTGTCATTAATTGAAATAAACTCTCTTATCTCGGTAGAAATGAACGAAACAAATGCCTTGTTCGTCAGCATCAAATTATTAAATCGCCAGGGAGCCGGCGTTGATTTATGCTGAAATGCTAACTGCATCAAATGAGGTGCATGATCAGAGATGACTATTGCCTCATAATCACACTGCTTAACTTGTGAAAGAAGTTTTTGATCAATGAGAAAATAGTCTATTCGCGAATACGATTGGTGAACAGAGGAAAAAAAAGAGAAGCAACGGGAGGAAGGGTTTTTGGACCGCCAGGGATCAACAACACCGTAATCGTTCATAAAAGAATTTATGCTCCTTGCTGACCTGGAAAGCGGCTGTACGGTTTGAGAAGATCTGTCCAGATTTGAATTCAAAACACAATTGAAGTCTCCCCCTACCACCAAACAGTGTGAGTTCAGATTAGGTATTGAAGCCCATAGCGATGAAAAGAACTTGTCATCATCATAGTTGGGAGCGTAAATGCAAACTAAAATAAGTGGGACGTTGTGTAACTTCCCCTCCACCACCACATACCTACCCTGCTTGTCAGAAAAAGAGTGAGAACAAACAAAAGGAGTGTTTTTACTTATTAAGATTGCTGCCCCTCTAGATGTAAACTGGAAGTGAGAGTGGTATACCTGGCCCACCCACCCTTTATGTAGCCTGCGATGGTCTTGGTTTTTCAGGTGGGTCTCCTGAAGAAATACTATGTTTGCCTTTAATTTTTTAAGGTGCGTTAAAATTCTGCCTCTTTTTACAGCGCTATTCATCCCTTTAGTGTTCCAGGTGATAAATTGAACCAAGCTCTCCCCCCCGTTCAATGAGTTAGCCATACAGTTTTAACTCCAGACAAGCCTGCATAGCCACATCACACAATATGAAAAACGAAACTGGGTCTGCCTTAACAAAACACGAAAACAAAAAAAACAAAGAATTGGAACACACCCCCCTCCCTCCCCCACCTTTCCCCAACTGAAAGGTGTAAAATACCCACACTTGCTTCAAGCTAAACTTTGTTTTACAGCACTCAGCTGTCATACTATCCAGCTTAACTTGGCTGAATTCAGCACCCTATAGCATGATGCATAAGTATTGCACTTTACTCAATAGACAACATTTCCGAAATTTAAATTTAACTCTACAACACCCCCCTTTTTTTTTTTTTTTTTTTTTTTTTTTTTTTTCCCTTCCCCAGCCACCACATTTATAGTCTACAGTCACGCACCGGCAAGAAAGTGAGCTATATTCCCCAGACATAAATGATCACAGAAAGAACGGTCGTATTTGAACACAACCAAGCTGAACAGGAGTATATACAAATATAAAACGGTCGTACCGTAAATGTCATTTGGGACAGCGTCCTCAGCGCGTCCAGTGAATAATAACAGCGGCGGCGTCTGCCCCGCATCAGCCCGCACTTAGAACCCAGCGCTGGTGCTGAAAGGACAGCGCAGCAGCAGTCTTACCGCACTCCCGGCGCGGGACAGCGCTCTCCCTCATCCGCTTCAGCAGGTTGATTAGGTGGCGAAAAAAGCAGATAGAAGAAACAAAAAACAAAAAAAAAATGAAAGTAATCCACAGCCGCGCTGGCCAGAAGCCGCCTGTGTGAAGTTATCCAGCAGCAGATTATCACGGTTTACATCCCACCAGCCGCCGCCGGTAACGATGAGAAAACACAGCCTAAGGAAGAGGGATTATTTATCCCGTTTATCCCGTTGTGGAGCGATCTTAGCCCGGTAGAAATCCTCTGCCGCCTGCGGGGAGTCGAAGGTGTGTCGGACGCCGTTCAGAGTGACCGCCAGGACCGCAGGGTAGAAGAGGCTGTAGTCGATCTTCGCCTCCCGGAGCTTCGCCTTCACCGCGTTGAATGTTGCCCGGAGCCTGCTCACCTCCACCGGCAGATCGGGGTAGATGTGAACCGGGGTGCCTTGGTAGGTGAGGGGACCTCTGCCTTTAGCAATGCCCATTATTTTCTCCTTTTCCGCGTAGTAATGCAAGCGGATGATGAGAGCTCTCGGTCGGGCTCCTTTTTTCGGTTTCGGCGCCAGCGAGCGGTGAGCGCGGTCTATCATTACCGGGCTGGAGAAGTTTTCAGCACCTAAAACCTCCGGGATAAACTCCGCCATGAATTTGGTGGGAGACGTGCCCTCAGCCCCCTCCGGGATGCCGACGAACCTCAGGTTCTGGCGCCGACTCCTGCTTTCGAGGTCGAAGCACTTTTCCTTCAGACGCTTCAGCTCAGTAGTTTTCTGTTCGTCGTGGCGCTCCAGCTGTTGAATGCGTTCCTGGGCGTCCGTGAGGCTCTGCACCATGTCGGCCTGCTCGACCGTCACCTGGGCCAGGTTCTGACGGAGCCCGTTCATCTCCTCTCCCAACTCCTGGCGCAGGCCGTGGAGGCTCGTTGTAGTCTCTGAACGGATGGATTCAATTTCGTGCCTCAGCTCCACGCGAAGGGTGGAGATTTCAGACTTGAAATCTTTCAGGATAGCCTCACGGGAAAGCTTGAGTTCTTCACGGAGAAGTTCAACGGTGAGCTGGTCGCCGTCTTTCGCCATCTTTTCCTGTTAGCTTAGCTGTTAGCCGTTTCTTCACTTTCGTCGTTCCCCGAAATATTTATCTCTGGCAGGGCAGTGTCCGAGTATTTCAAGCGAGGGGTGGATATTAAACAGTATCACATCGAAATAATTTGGCTATAAGAGCAAAAGTGCATAAAATAAGTGAAAAGAGACGGGAGCTACTGGGACCTACATCTGCACCATACCGGAGCCAACCCGGAAGTCTGTCGGCTCAATTTCTAACCGATTTTCCAGTCGTGCCACTATTTTTTGGAACGGGCCGGATTTCGACCCAATCGTTGGTCGTGCCTCGTGCAGTAAATGTGGGGTAACGACGAGAGATTAACACCTCACGACGAGATATTAACACCTCACGACGAGCTCCTGATCACGGATTGTGTGCTTGCAAGAAAATCAAATGTGTTTGAAATCCTGGTCGCTCCTCGTGAAGGAATCGCACAGTTGAAGCAGCTACGACCCGATTGGACTCATCCTTTCACAGAGAGCATGCGCAATCTCTGATGTCACGTCAAAAACTATTATTTGTAGTTTAAAGTGTTAAAAGCGTTTAAAAAGACCGCATTTCCCACGTCTGCCCAGCCAATTCCTTGTCCAATCACGACGTTGTCTAATCTTTTTTCATTTATCGCCACACAGAATGGCACAGATTGCTAAAGGTTGATTTATGGTTCCGCGTTACACCAATGCAGAGCCTACGGCGGCGATTTAACGCGGAACCATAATTCAGGCTTAAGGCAGCCCGTTTGTTTTTGCTGAGCATCTTCGGTGTCTCCCACTTCGGGGTTCCTCCTCTTCCACTTCTTTTTGACGTTGCAGTTCCAGTAACAGAAGTCCGACGTGAGGATTATGAACGTATAGTGTGAGCAGACGGAGCATCAGAGCATCGGGGTGTACAGTGTGAGACCATTACTCGTGGGCTGCCAACTTTTGAACTTTTGAACTTTTGAAGACAGAAGTGTCTGCCCAGCGTAACACGCATCTTCAACTCCAGTGTGAAACAGGTGCTGCTGTACGGAGCCGAGACCTGGAGGACGACAACACCCACAACGCACAAGTTGCAGACTTTTATAAACACCTGCCTCAGGAGAATCCTCCACATCTGGTGGAGAGACAAAGTAAAGCAATGTGGACCTGTGGAAAAGAACAAGACAGGATCCTATTGACCTACAAATCCGGAAGGGAAAGTTGAGTTGGATTGGCCAAGCCAAGTGAAATGGAGGACATTTGTCAACGGCCTATGCACCCTAGAGGAGCAAAGGGTCAAGAAGTTGTGTTAAACTGTAGGATAAAAACAAAACAGAACAAAACTAGCAGCACTAAAATCCTACAGAGGCAGCTAGGTGGGTGCTTACATATGCCCACATTTTTTTTGGCTTCATTTTAAGTAAATAACAAGGGTAAAAACAAACAACATATGTTGTTGTTCATCCGAGGTTGCGATGCATTATACTAAAATCAACTTCAACAAGATTACTTTTATCGTGTTTTCACACAAAAGGCCTTTGTGAAATATTGGAAAAGAACATTTGGAGTTTTTTTTTGTTTAAGCACCATAACAAAATCTTGCAGTCTGGCAATTCCTCTCCAGAAGGTTGACAGCGAATGGCCGACTCGCAGTCGCTGTGTGGCCAAATAGAAAATGATCAGAGAAGAATTTGTTCCCGCAGAACTGATGCAGTCGGGACGGAAGCAGCATCCTAAATGCAATTCTGTTTTTGTCATCCTTTCTGTCTCTTTCATCCCTTCTCTCCTCCCCTCGCCACGTCTTCCTTCAGATTTCACACCTTTTCTTATCTCTCCTCTCGCACATGCTCCTTCCCGGCTTGCTTTGTCAGTGTTTTCAAACCCCCCTCTATGCCTCTTTCTGTCTCCAGCCCCTTGATTTCTCAGCTTTTTTCCCTTCTTTCAACTTTCCCAGCCATGACGGATCCAGAGGGTATTTATAGAGAGACAGATGGGATAATTAGAAGAAACCAAGAAGGATGATGTTCCTCTTAACAAACAGTCGACTGTATTATCTCTCCGGTAGTGGGAATGAAAAACTGTACCCACTTGGATAGGAACTGACCTTGTGAAAGATCGGTTGCTGTGCATGGAAATGAGAGATACAATTGGAGGGGAAGAGGCTGGCAGACACACTCACTGCATTATATTCATTTTGCCTGTGGATGTGCAGCACCGACAGAGTCCCAAGTAAATTAATCATGTTTTGTTAAGTCCTGGGAGCGTTTTCCAAAGGTTGTCATCGAGCAGTTAGAAGAACGTCAGCGGGAGAATGAAGCAAATGAACAGAAACATGCCGAGGTTACATTTTTAAGACTGCGTTTCGGAAGATTTACCTCGATGTGAGGAAATAAAATCAGGTGAAGCATCTTGATGTTAGATAAGACTTTAGATCCTATTAATCCTCTTCCTTGATTTATGTACTTCACTCATGGCTTTAATCATCTTCTGGTAAAAATATTCCTGCAGCTTTTTTTTTTTTGATACTTTAATTAGGGCCCGACCACTGACAGTGCGAAGGCCCTATTGTATCTGTAGGAAAGTTTTATTTTTCTCATTTTTCTTCAGTCGAAAGGAGGGCCTTTTTGCCCCCCTAAACGTGCCCCAAAAGTCACCAAATTTTGCACCAAGCCAGGCCTGGCGAAAAATTTGGAAAGAAAAGTCTCTTGGCGCCATGGCCACAACCGAACAGGAAGTCGGCCATTTTGAATTAATCGTGTAATTTTGGCGCAATTTATGCCATTTCTTCGGCGGTTAATGCGGCCCAAACCGTAACGTGCAGCCAGGTGTGTTATACATCAAAATGTGCGTCTCGATCCTGCGACTACGCGCATTACTTTTCTCAGTCAAAAGCGTTACCGTGGCGACGAGAGACGCCAAAAAGTGCGCCCCCCCTTCATCTGATTGGTCCATATTTGATAGTTCCTACTTTCTGCCATAACTTTTGAATGGTTTGACATAAAGACTCGTGGGTGGTGTCATCGGACTTAGTTTTGAGTCCTTGACCTTAATTGGTGCAAATTAGCCCCGCCCCTTCTTCTGATTGGTCAATAGCTGATAGTTCCTACTTTCTGCCATAACTTTTAAATGGTTTGACATAAAGAGTCCTGGGTGGTGTCATTGGACTTAGTTTTGAGTCCTTGACCTTCATTGGTGAAAATTGCATGCACAAGGGCCCGTTCATCGCTGCTTGCAGCTTTAATTTTTATTGTAGTTTTGTGTTATACAATAACAACAACAGTTTACATTGAATTCTACATTTACATGTCAGAAATAGATGTACACGTAATGCAAAACACAACAGAAATACAAAGAACCAAGCAGTCATGGCGACAGGCATCCATAATCAAAGCAGTGTATATTGGTTCTGTGTCTTGAATTTTCACATCAGTGATTCCTTATGTATCTTTCATTGTGTCATAAATGATCCATTTTTCCCATTTTTCCACAAAAACATCCCCCTTCAGTCTAAGTTGATAGGTCATTCTTTCCATAATATAGATCTATATATAGATGGAGTTAATATAGAGATAGTATGGTGTAAATAAGTATATTTATATGGGCATGTGTGTACAAATATGTAGAAATATTCAACTATGTGTATGTAGGTACAGTATAGGTATATGTGTGAGTACAGTGCGTGAGTATAATTATAGTATAGTTAGGTATTATAAATACTTGTTAATAAATGATTAGTGAATGGGGGTAGGATTACATAAGTTTACACTTCTTCCTACTCCTTTTTCCACATGTGAATTAAGATAGTGGCCACGGTTACATTATGTTTTTAATTCGGAATTAATTATTCCGAATTAAATAATTCAGAATTAAACTATTTTCCTTCGAGTTTACATGGAAATAGTAATTCTGAATTGAGGTTTACATGAAAACACGTTTGATGGGCTTTATCCAATTCCTCTCCAGGTCTGGGGGTTGGGAAGGTTCTGATTGGATAGGGGGGGGACCGGAAGTTAAACTACCGGAAGAAAAACTAACTTAGCCGCTACAACTTTGAAAAGCTCACCATTTTTATGTTTCCTGTTTCCATCTGTTCTTTTAATTATTTCTATTTATTAAATAAATGGTCTCTGCTCTTGACCAGCGTTTACTGCTGCTGCATCTTGAAACTTTGTTTGGAAAACCAGCCCAGTGGATAATAAGCGTCATGGAGACAGACGGGCGAGGGAACGAGCAGAAAGAAAGACCGGAATTAAATTAAAGAGGAATGAGTGTTTACATGATCACGGAATTATTCTATTCGGATTTAAAATCAGAATAAACCAGCCACTTACTTCGGAATTAAGTTTAATTTGGAATGGCCATTTTCATTCGGAATTAGGTGTTTACATGGTAATTTCTATTCATTTTAAATCTGATTTAATTAAAGAGGAATTAAACTTCCCATGTAAACACAGCCAGTACGTGTTAAAGGATGAAATTCTTTGTATTTTTTTTGTTTGTTTGTTTTGTTTTCTTATCTTCTTTTTTAATTGTTGTCTTTTAAATGTACAAAATAAAATAAAATCAATCAATCAATTAATCAATCTCTCTTATGATTTCTAGCCACTGGTTTATATTAGGGGATTCAGTCTTGCTCCAGTTTCTTGTTAAATTCCTTCAGCTTTTTAAAAAACATGTGCGTCCTATGGAGAACTTAAAGAAAAAAGTACCATAGTCAAAATGTGACTGTCTCCTGAAATAGAACACACACACACACACACACACACACACACACACACACACACACACACACACACACACACACACACACACACACACACACACACACACACACACACACACACACACACACACACACACACACACACACACACACACACACACACACACACACACACACACACACTGCATACATAACGCCATCCTTCGGAGGGGATGCTCTGATTTTGTTGCATATTTTGTCTGAAAATATTTCTTTGTTTCTGATGTGATGTGGATTTTGGAGAATCAAGAGGGAGGAAGGGGGGGTCTGAGGGAAGAACATAAAAACTAAAAAATGAGGGATATAAATAAATAAATAAATAAAAACAAAACACTTGCAGGCTGCAGACGCAGGCTTTTGTTCCCCAAGACAGGGAAGATTGATGCCCTCCCTACCCCGAGGGTAATATCGCCCAGACCAGGAACCGGCCAACCTTGAATCCTTGCATCACTTCTGAAAGTTGGGGCGGCCGCAAAACGGCTGCAGTCGCACTTCATAAAACGTTACAGCGGATGGATATTCAGTGAAGAATGTGCAGCCTAAAAAACACTCTTCAGAGCTCGAACAGACTGTTCTGCTGCACATCAAAGTCTCTTAAAACTCTCATCCTGTGAACTCCAAATGTTGCCGGTGGTGGGTAGAGAAAGAAACAGGACTTAAAAATACACACTAAAGCACTTCCATTTTATGTTTAACAAAGAGGGAAAACGTGCAGTGAAGTGAGAGAATAGGACACTTTCTGACCTATTGTGAGCATTTCCTCCGTTTTATACCTTTTAAAAAGATAAAAGGAGCTGTTCACGTTATTTTGTGGAATCAAAAAGTGCCAGATATGGATCAAAGCATAGTCAGGGCCTAATAGTTTGCATCCCAGGAGAGTCAAATTGTACCATTTTGTCAAATCTGGTAGCATCAGATACACACCAGGGGTTGGAAGCATGGAAGTGTGTGTACTCCCATAGCCATAAACAAAACAAAACCAGAAATATGATTACTCTTACCTTCCACAAGTTTTTTAAAACAGTGCATATATTTATTAGGACAAGCACTTAAAGTGCGAAGGCCCTATTGTATCTGTAGGAATTTTTTCTTCTTTCTTTATTTTTCCGACAAAAGGAAGGCCTTTTTCCCCCCTAAACGTGCCCCAAAAGTCACCAAATTTTGCACGCAAGCCAGGCCTGGCGAAAAATGTGATATTTAATGGTTTGCATTAATGGGCGTGGCCTAATGGCTCAACAGCGCCCCCTAGAAAACTTTGTACCTCAAGCCCCACAATACGGTTTGAATGTACGAAAATCGGTACACACCTGTATCATGTCGCAACTTAAAGAAAAGTCTCTTGGCACCATGGCCGAAACCCAACAGGAAGTCGGCCATTTTGAATTTATTGTGTAATTTTGACGCAATTTATGCCATTTCTTCGGCCGTTTCTTCGCCCGAACCGTAACGTGCACCCAGGTGTGTTATACATCAAAATATACGTCTCCATCCTGCGACGACGTGCATTATTTTTCTCAGTCAAAAGCGTTACCGTGGCGACGATAGAGGCCAAAAAGCGCCCCCCCACTTCATCTGATGGGTCCATATTTGATAGTTACGATTTTCTGCAATAACCTTTGAATGGTTTGACATAAAGACTCGTGGGTGGTGTCATCGGACTCGGTTTTGAGTCCTTGACCATAATTGGTGCAAATTAGCCCTGCGCCTTCATCTGATTGGTCGATATGTGATAAACCCTATTTTCTGCCAAAACTTTTGAATGGTTTGACATAAAGACTTGTGGGTGGTGTCATCCGCTAAATGTCCAGGTCTGAAGAATCTACATCAAGTCATACAAGCTTCCACTGCAGGCTGAACGTGCACAAGGGTGGAGGACCGTTCATCGCTACTTGCAGCTTTAATTTTTCAATTATGTTTCTAAATCTTCTTGGAACTATATATGGATTCGAAGAGCTTGATTTCAACTCAATATTTACATCATTGTTGTGAATCTCTAAAGGATAGTTGACCAGTATTCTGATGACAAGGTCTTTGAAGATACGACTGCAGTTTCAAACTTTTTTTTTTGCTGGGTCTCAAGACGATATGACGGCAATAATGACGACAGATCCACTTGTCCATCCTGTCTTCATACTGCTGGACCTGTCCGCTGCCTTTGACACTTTCAACCAGCACATCCTCCTCCAGACTCTCAAAGCTCGGCATTTCAGGATCTGTCCTCTTGTGGTTCATGTCTTACTTCGTTGGAAGATTCTTCAGAGGCTCCCAAGGAGGTAAAGACTCACAGAAAACTGTAGTAATAGAGGGAATGAGCATGACGTCACAGATGGGTTACGACCACTGAGTGGTAGAAAGACTGAGTGGCAGAAAGACGGAAGGAAGATTCTTCAGAGTATCACGGCAAGGACGAATGTCCAGATCGCATGAGTTGGCAAAAGGGGTGCCACAGGGATCGATGCTTGGCCCCTTTCTCTTTTCACTATAGAGGGAATGCGCATGACGTCACAGATGCGACTTCACAGTGGGTTACACCCCCTGAGTGTGAGAAAGACTGAGTGTCAGAAAGACTGAGTGTCAGAAAGACTGAGTGGCAGAAAGACTGAGTGGCAGAAAGACTGAGTGTCAGCGTAAACTTTCAGTTTGAACAAATGGAAAACATCTAAAATGGGAAAGAGCTGTTGTGCGATCGACTGTACTCATAGATTTAGCAAGAAAACGGAGTTATCGTTTTACAGACTGCTGAAAAATAAGCTTAAGAGAGACAAATGGATCGCTGCAATTCACAGAAACAACTGGATTCCAGGCACCGAAACGTGGATTTGCGGTTCCCATTTAGTATCAGGTAATGTTGGATTTTTGGGTAGCTAACGTTAAACCGTCAAATCATAAAGTTCAGTGTCCTTGTCACATTAATTTCGCCAACAAATCCTGCCTTGAAGTCGGACCAAGCGTCAAGACTTTTGTATGCCGTCAAGCTTTGCTTCGTGTATTTCCCCGGCGTAGAAATTAAGTACATATATATAAATGTCCATGGACCACTGGTTCTTGGTAACTGTACCAAATATTAATGTCCATGGACCACTGGTTCTTGGTAACTGTACCAAATATTAATGTCCATGGACCACTGGTTCTTGGGGTAACTGTACGGGTCACTGTCAAGTCCAACTGACTTTAATTTAAGCCGATAATCGACTGTTACCCTGTCTTCTCCACAGTTTCCCCTACTAGTTGCAGCACATTTCTGCTGGATGTTTTGCCACTCAGTGCAAGTAAGGGGGCGTGGTCCAGTGGGAAAGTGACGTCATTGCATATCCTCTATACACCACTTCAATAGGTGACATCATCAGCTCTCATGTCTTCTTCTACCGCTGCTATGCCGATGACACCCAGTTCTACCTTTACTTCCCACCTGGGGACACGGCCGTCTCACCTTTAGCTGAATCTGTCCAAGACTGAGCTTATTCTCTATCCAGGCAGTCATTCCTGACCTCCTCAGTTAAGCAGCTGCACTCCATCACACTTGTACCCATGTCTTCTGCTAGGAATCTTGGTGTCATGTCAGACAGCCTGCTGACCTTTTAAGGACCTTGTTGCCTCAGTTTCCCGGTCGATTTACTCTTTATAACATCAGGAAAATCAGAGCCTACCTGACAGAACATACGACACAGCTCTTGGTTCAGGCTCTGGTCATGTCACGCAATTCCTTGTTGGTCGGCCTTCCTGCTGCTCATTTAAACCTCTGCAGATGATCCAGAATGCAGCAGCACGTCTGGTTTTCAACCAACCCAAGAGAGCTCATGTGACTCCGCTGCTAATCTCTCTGCACTGGTTTCCAGTTGCAGCATCAAGTTCAAAGCTCTGCTTCTGGCTACCAAACAATTACCCAAACGGCTCCTGCCGACCTTCACTCCTTCATCCAGAGCTACACTCCCTCTGAAGCTCTGAAACCTTGATCAAATAGAGGTTCAACTTGTTAAAAAAAGGGAAAAAGCCTTGACTTCAAGCACAGATGAAATCCCAGTGCATACACAGCAAAAATGTGGAAACCAGCCATAGGTACAGTGTATATGTTACTGCAGCAGAGAAAGAAATGATGTCAACATGACTTGGTCGTCTCTTCAAATGTGTACTTGTGTTCTTGTGTACTTGTGAAATGTTATCAGCTACCACCAAAGTACTGTTTCAATTGTCAAGTCCGCATCTCACCAAGTCTGGTTCAAATCCCCAGATGTGTAGTTGATCTAGTCATTTCATCAAGGATGTGTCCAGTGGACACATTTGTGTACTTGGGATGGCAAAGTATCTCAGAATGCATTTTGCAGCAGTGAGCAAAACTAATAACTTTGTTTTTGTTGAACAGAATGTAGTTTTAAAGTGTTTCCATGCAAGAATAAGGTAAAGTGATAAAGAGAACCGATTAAAAAATTTCCTCTTACATTTTCACTTCCATTGAACTTTATTTTTAGCGTATCTGACATACAAAAGCAAAAAAAAAGAATTAAAAAAAACATTATATTAAGCAATGGTTATAAAAACCTTGTTAAGAGCAATACAGGGTCCATTTTTAGATGTTTCCCAATCATCCATTATTATAAACAGTCTGTGGTCTACACAAGCCTCCGGAGTGGAGTGAGAACACATTAGGGTATTTCTGTATTTCTGTATTTCTGTACTTGCATTCTTGAGATTGGAAAAGTACTTCGGCTGCAGATGATGATGTTTCACAAGAACGTGCAAGAATGCATAATGAAACCCAGCCTGTCATTTCCAGACTTGTGCAGACCTTGATGACAAGCTGATGATGACCATTCATTTGAATCAGTTATGTTGATGCAAGGAAACATCTAAAACATGCAGGACACCGGCCCTCGAGGACCAGGGTTGCCTTCCCCCGGTTTAGGGTCTTTATTTGTATACTAAATGAAAGTGTAGATGTTTTTTCAAGACATGGCCTGTTAGCTGAGCTGATATGTCATCAAGTTCACTGCTGTTCCAATAACAAAGAGGACGTTCATCTCCCGAGTCCTCTTCGCTGCTCACCATGTTCTATAGATGTTTTATTGAATCTATAATCTCTTTTAGCTTAGTGTCCTGGTTTGGCAACTTACCCCTAAAAAATAAAAACTCTGCTTCATCAGATTGTGAGGTGGCCAGTGAGCTAATTGAAGATCCACAACTCAACTTAGATGCCTCTTTAATGGGCAGCTACAAAGACTAGCTGATGATGCATCTCATCCATTATATGGTGAATTCCAGTATCTCCAGTACCCGAGTTGTAAAAATTAAATCAGGGGGGATGGTGGATTTTATCATATGGGGACAGATAATTTGTGCTGATTACAAATAATATAATATATTACAAATAATAGCAGTGACCAAAACACCTGCAGAAATACTGCAGGAATGACATAGCAGCAGTTAAATGCAGCCTTCTGTAAGCTTTAAATATCCACTGGGCTTACATCAAATACATCAAAACACAACAATAAAAAACACTTTTCTGAACTTATCAATATGACTCTGTCCTTCACAGGATAAGTAAAATGGATCACTGCAAAAACTCAAAATCTTAACAAGAATATTTGTCTTATTTCTAGTTAAAATGTCTAATTTTAGTAAAAAAAATCTCATTACACTTAAAACAAGACTCATGACTGGAAAAAACAACAATTTTCACCTGTTTCAAGTAGATTTTCACTTAAAATTAGTAGAAACAATTTTTTTGCTTGTAATAAGAAGATAAATCTTGTCCCAATGGCAGATTTTCCTACTTATTTCAAGTGAAACTTTATTTGAAACAGGTGAAAATTGTCAAATAAGTTATTTTTCTGGTGATGACTCTAAATGTTGAAATAGCAGTAAAACCACATTCATTGATGAAATGACATATGGGATGGAAAGGGGGGATGGCAGTTTTACATCCCCCCTCAACTCCAGTACTGATTGTATTGCTTATTCAATCTGGAGCATTTGTTTTGTTTGTCCGTCGATGTTTTGTTTTGTTATTCTCCTGTTTGTCTTGTGTCACTGTAACTTTACTGTATGGTGTTGTTGTACGTTTCTACTTTTTACCTGCAAACAAATCTACCTTCGGGTATCAATAAAGTTACCTTACCTTACCTCCAAAGTACACTCTCCTAAATCATACTTTCCAAGTACAAACTACTCAAGAACACAAGTCCAGACTTGGCGTATTTAGAATTGATAAACGGCCTCTTTAAACACTTCAAACCGAAGTGAAAACTGTCCACATGTGTCTTATGTTACCTTAAGGTGGACAGATGGCCATTTCCATCCATTTTCATCACTCGCATCCCATGCGCACCTCCATATAGTTCCTAATTACTTAGTAATGGTGAAGAAAAATATCATGAGTCACATTAGCTCCTTAGAATGAGAAGACGTCTTCAGAGTTATCATTACCTGGAACTTAAGTGTCCCGTGCTTGGTTAAACGTCTGCAGGCGTTCAGAGAGCGTTCCTCATGAACGTGCACAGCTGCTGCAGCTCCTGGTCACGAACAGACCACAGAGAAAAACCAAGCTGCTACGAACAAAGTAAACCCATCAGTGTTTGTTACGAATCTCAGCCTGAATCAGATCTTCCAGCGGTTAAGGCCATCTCTCCTCTTGACATCAAAATCTGAGCTGCAGGGGGAATAAAACACACTCACTCCTCATACTGCTCCCTTTATGTATTTTTTTAAGCTTAAAATGACAATTAATGTAAGATTTCATCACAAGAAATCAAGCAGTGTTGACTTTAACGCTCATAATGATTGATAGATAAATGAGTATCAAATCAAATCAAACTTTATTTGTTGAGCACTTTTCATGCAAAATAAAGAATGCATCGCCAAGCGCTTTAAATAAAACATAAAACTATGTTCTTAAGGTGTTAAAAAAACTATTTTTGTTGTGTTTTTGATATGAGGCATGAAATTCAGCTCATAGTCAAAAATAACACCCAGGGGCCTCATTTATACAAGAGTGCATAGGATTCATACTAAAAGTGTACATGTGCTCAAAAGCCAAAAAATGGCGTACAAAAAAATCCTGATTTATAAAACCGTGTGCACGCACACTTGCACGCAATGTTCTCTTTATAAATCACAGTCCAGCTGGAAGGTTGTGCACGTGAATTCGCCTCATACCCCGCCCTCTACACGCCCACATTATACCATAAATGGTCAATGCAAACTACATGATGACTGTATTTGCATATTGTGGCAGGGTGGAGGAGCAGCCACTCAGTTGATTGGGCACACCTGTGCCCAATCAACCTCTCCACCCTGCCTGGCTACATAAAGGGCGGCTGCACACCAGCAAGAGGTCTCTGCTGGGAGGAAGCTGCTGAGTCTGGCACGTGTGTCTTGGGTGAATAAAATTTCCTGCACGAAACCCTGTGTCCTCTGTCCTGTCGGTTAACCCCCGTAGCACTAGCTTTGCTACACATATAAATGAGCCTGCTGAGCATGCGCAGTCTGCAGTCTGCAGTCTGCAGTCTGTTTCTGCTCTGCGTCAGGATGAATGAGACATGTGTCGAGCCGGTGTTCTGCCGAGATGTCCTACCTCGGTCGGCAGAAAATACTACCGTACGATCCCTGTTTCTTTTATCTCAGTTTCTTTTTTATCAAAGGCTTTTTCATGCAAATAGACGATTTAACAGAAGGAAGTCAGAATGTGCTTCCACGTAGATCTATGTGTACGACGCTTCGGCGGAAGAAAAAAACCCGTCATTTCACCACCTCACCGCCTGCGTCGCCACTTCCCCATATTTTTTTTAAACCCAACCTTTGCGTAGAAGGTGGCGTGCGCATCTTTCAAGCCCTGTTTTGTGCGCACGCAAGCTTTATAAATGAGGCCTGTGGTTCTTTACACAATGTGATGGTTTAAAATCCTGTAGTTTTGGTAAAGGTTTCTTTCTCTTGGTTTCAGGACCAATAATTAAAACTTCTTTTTTGTCCTGGTTGAGCTGTAGAAAGTTCACTGCCATCCATGACTTTATATCGAAAATACAGTTAAGAAGGGTGTCAATTGGTTTTGTGTCTTCAAGGAGACACGGCGATATACAGCTGTGTATCGTCAGCATAACTATGAAAACTGATGTTGTGCCTCCTGATGATTATGATTACAGAAAGGCAGTACAACTTTAAGACTTATTTGTTGTCACTCTGTTTCTTTCATTTTGACATTTTCTGACAGTTGCAAAAAAAAAAATTTTTTTTTTTTTTTTTTAACAATGCATTATTTTTTGTTGATTATAATGTCCACACTTGTAAAGTCCTGCAAACAGAGAAAAGGTCACCCTGCCGCCAGATGATGCAGAGCTGCTTGATGGTCAAAGAAAAAGGAGGATTTCTGTGCAGTGAAAACTCAGGTACAACTGAGGATTTGATGTCAGGAGCCACAGGGAAATTAAACAGCTTTTTGTTGGACGGAGCATCAGGAGACGGTACCGTGTCAGTACGGTTCAACTGTGAGACGCACAAACAAAGACTCTGTATTTCTGCTGTATATTATTTTTTGATTTGACCTCATCTGCTACATGAAAGAGAAACAAGTCCACCAGGTTAAATGATTATATTGGTCATTCGTCCCTCAACCTAAATAAAATACAACACACGACTGGACCTGAACCCACAAGGATGATTGTTTCTTCAAAATGCACCAAAAACCAGGCATCACTGCAGTGGAACTTTGAATATAGGAAAGAATCATTTGGCTTTTTTCCCCTTTCAAACAACATTTTAGGAGGTTTCTTGTCCAAACCCATTCAGTCCAGTGAATATTACACCTTCCAGGGAATATTAAAGGTATTGTGACATCATTTTTAACATGCTTTTAACACTATTAAAAGTCTTGGCCAACATCCCTCAAATGTGTCTAAAAGAGTGTAACAAGAAAAACTTCACTCTAGTACTCTTTTCCTGGCTTTTTATTACAGTGTTTTTTTGCCCCGTGAAAAATGCTTCCTTTCCCCCCTTTCCTGTCAATCATTGCTCCGCTCCTCCTCCAAACCTCCTCCTCCTCCAGCCATACGCTCACAGCGGCGTCGGAGCGACAGGCGAAGCATGCACGGAAAAGCAGGAGGGCGAACCACAGCAAACAATCATAAAAATAAAGGCATGCAAGCAGCACTGTCCCCTTATCTTAAGTCCAGTCAGTGGCCGCGGGTCTTCTTAGCAGTTTTCCTCCGGTGATTAGAACAAAAGAGGCTCTAAACACTAAACAGCTCCGTGTTAAGCCTCATTTATGGTTCCGCGTTAAATCGACGCAGACCCTACGCCGTAGGGTTCAGCGTATGGTGCGCGTCGCTGCGTAACCTTACGCCGTAGGCGCTGCGTCGGTGTAACGCGGAACCATAAATCAGCCTTTATGGTGCGCTGGAGAGGAGAGGAGACAGGGAGCTGGGTGTAGGGGGCGGTGATTTAGCGGATCGTTACGTAACGATCCGCCACCAAACCACATGCGCCGTTTTTGCATAGTTATGCGGAAAATCCCAGAAAGCACACAATAGACTGAATGTTAAAAGTTTGTTGTTTTTTGGGTGTAATTGATGTCAAGACACCCAACAAAACACAAAAAATCAAGAAAAATGTGTTTTTCATGTCACAATCCCTTTAAAGCACATTTATGGATGTATAAACCATGAAAGAGTTCCCAAACCCGTACAGCAGGGGTAGGCAATTCCGGTCCTCGAGGGCCGGTGTCCTGCATGTTTTAGATGTTTCCCTGCTTTAACACACCTGATTCTAATTAATCATCGTCATCAGCTTGTCATCCAGGGCTGCACAATTCTGTTAATGACACAGGTCAGACACTTTTATCACGGTGTGCTGAAGCAGGGTAACATCTAAGACATGCAGGACACCGGCCCTCGAGGACCGGAATTGCCTACCCCTGCTGTACAGCAAAGCTGAGAACAATATGATGAAAAGAAAGTATTAAATGTCCACATCTGTTTGACTATGGAAGAGTATTAGGGCCATGCAGGAGAAAAAAATACTTGAGAGGGGAAGATTTTTTTTTTATTCTGCACTTCGAGAAAAAAGTCAATGTCGAAATGTCGAGAATAATGTTGAAATACAAATTCGAGAAAAAAGTCAAAATGTCGAGATTGCAAAATTTGCAAACGATTCCAAGGAGTTGAAACACTGGGAACCGGTTCTGAACAAGAACCGGTTCTCGATTCCCATCCCTACTGATGAGGCTGCATCTGGAGTCCAACCCACCTCTGCAAAACTCACCAAAGACGGACTCCGGCTTTGATGTGAAGCTTCCAATATAATTCAATTCAATTCAATTTTATTTATATATGGGTCTAATACAACAAAAGTTGTCTCTAGACGCTTTCCAGAGACCCAGAACATGACCCCCGAGCAATTATTACATAAACAATGGCAGGTAAAAACTCCCCTAGTGGGAGAAAAACCTTAAGTCAAACAGTGGCAAGGAAAAACTCCCCTTTAGGAGGGAAGAAACCTTGAGCAGGACCAGGCTCATAAGGGGGGACCCTCCTGCCGAGGGCCAGACTGGTGGGTCAGGGACGGCAACAGCACAGCAGGCAGGTGGAAGCAGCAACGGGATGACCAGGGGTGGGGACCGCAGGCCAGCACCAGCTCCCGAAGCTCCGGCCCAATCATCAAGCCCCAGGTTGGGGTGCAGGGTCGGGGAAAGGTTGAGAAGGGGCAGGGCCAGGGAGAGGAGTCTTGACGGACAAACCTCTCCCCCGCCTGCCCGGGCCGTTACCCTGACCGGGCCGTTACCCTGCCCCTCTCACTCCCACGCTGCAGGTTCCGGTGTCCGGCAGAGGATGCTGCACCATGTACAAAAGAGAGAAAAGGGAGGAGAAGGGGGGGCCAGCACAAGAAACTACAGGAGCGACTCTAACACACTAGAGTTTGCACTACCTAGAGATTTACCAACACCAGCTAGAGGTTAACTAAACACTAACTATAGGCTTTACTAAACAGAAAGGTTTTAAGTTTAGTTTTAAAGGTGGAGGTGGTGTCAGCCTCCTTAACCCAGATTGGAAGTTGGTTCCGTAGTAATGGTGCCTGATAGCAGAACGCCCGCCCTCCAAATCTACATTTGGATACTCTAGGAACTACGAGTAAACCTGCACTCTGAGAGCGGAGAGCTCTGCCAGGAACATAAGGCACTATCAGGTCTTGTAAATACTGCGGAGCTAAGCCGTTTTGACTTTATACGCAAGTAATACAATTTTAAATTGGATTCTGAATTTTACGGGTAACCAATGGAGCGACACTAACACTGGAGAGACGTGGTCTCTCCTGCTGATTCCTGTTAGTACTCGTGCTGCTGCATTTTGGATCAGCTGGAGCCTATTCAGCAAATTACTTGGACATCCTGCTAATAACACATTACAGTAATCTAGTCTAGAAGATACAAACGCATGAACTAGTTTAACACAATGATGCTCAGCAGACGACATCGCTGCCTGGTGAGCAGGAAGTGGAAATGTTTACATTCCCTTTAAAAACGACCCCAACTCGTACTCAAAGTATCATTCATAATCGGGCTCGAAAAAGCGATTCATTTTTATAAATCTTGATTAACTGCATGACTCTGCGTTGACAAGAAAAAATAAATTGCAAATGTATTTTGCGCCGTGTTGAAGATTGAACAAGATTAAATGTAAACTTGCAGCAGAAAATGACAGCAAACTACTAACAACTTTCCCTGAGAGAAACTTGCATCGCTATAGCAACGGTGATGTTGCTCAGACACTAACGGGGAGATGTTCATTAGGAACAGGAAGCTCGGATCACGGTTCCGGATGTCAGTCGCAGGTTGAGGGACATAAATGCAGAGATGTGTCCCAGTAACAAAAAAAGATGTTTATTCAAACAAAAGGAAAACTGGAGCAGGAAGTTTAAAGTCCAAACACATCCATCAAAGAAAAACTGGAGGAAGATGAGAGACTGAAACACAGAGAGCAGGACAAAAACAACACATACACACAAGCATGCATGCACGCACACAGACACAAACATAAACCCACACACTCTCTTATGCACACACACACACACATATGCACACGCACACACAGATGTGTGCATGCACACACACATACACACACACACACACGCATGCATGCATGAACACACACATATGCACACAAACACAGACACAAACATAAACCCACACACACTCTCTCTTACACACACAGTCACACACACACACACACACACACACACACACACACACACACACACACACACACACACACACACACACACACACACACACACACACACACACACACGCACACACATGCACACAGAGACAAACACAAACCCACACACAGGTACAAACATACACACACGCTCACGGACACACACACACACACACACACACACACACACACACACACACACACACACACACACACACACACACACTGACAGACACTCAAAGGTTAATGAGATTCAGGTTTTAACAATCAGGTTAAATAAAAACGAAGGATGAACAAGAGATAAGACGTTATTATTATGTTATTCTACCTCTGATTATCTTTCTCTTGAATTATTGGTGATGATCAATAGGAAGAAAACATTAAAAACCTTGTAAAAACGGTTCTCTTCAACCGTGAAATGTGTATTTCCTTTTTTATTTCAATAAACTTGGACCGTTTTTCGCTACAAACCGCGGCTTCTCCTAACACTCCTTCATGAAAACAAATACACAAGAACGTTTCAAATGCTCCATTTTTAGAGCAGAGTGAGAACACAGACATTATATCAGCTTGAATTTAAGGGCTGCCACTCTTTATCTCCCTCGTGCTGTTGCTTTCATTTTATTATTTTACATTATGCAATCAGAGTGAAGGTCTGGACGTTCCACGTCAGAGTGAATTAGGAATTAGAGCGGTGGTCAAAGCGTTGGCATCCTCGCTCTCTCACTGCGCGCCTGGAAGCCACGGGGAGATACTGTTGTATTTATAATAAATGTGTCAGAGTTTATACCCCTGCAAATGCTGCTTTGCTGCAATAGAAACCAGACGGCCCAGTGTTGGCGGTCTGGTGTTTAGAGCCCCTGCAGATGCAGGTTAATCACACGATCGGTGGGAGGAAGGAATCACACCCTCGTGCTGAGCCTGCCACTCTACGGAAGAGGAGAAAAATAAAAATAATATTTTAGAGGAGGAAGATTTTTTTTTCATTATGCACTTTGAGAAAAAAGTTGAAATGTTGAGATTAATGTTGAAGTAAAATTTCGAGAAAAAAGTAGAAATATTTGAGAAAAAAGTCAAAATGTCGCAAATATCGATATGTTGAGGAAAAAAGTTGAAATGTCGAGATTTAAAAGTCAAAATGTTGAGAATAATGTTGAGATACAATTTCAAGAAAAAAAGTAGAAATGTTGAGGAAAAAAGTCAAAATGTCGAGATTAATGTTGAAATGTTGAGAAAAAAGTCAACATTTCTTGAATAAAGTCGAAATGTCGAGATTAATGTTGAAGTACAATTTCGAGAAAAAAGTCGAAATGTCGAGAAAAAAAATCGAAATTTCGAGCATAATGTTGAAATGTTGAGAAAAAAGTAAAAAATCTCGAGATTAATGTTGAAATACAATTTTGAGAAAAAAGTCGAAATGTCGAGATTAATGTTGAAATACAATTAGATTTTTTTTTTCATTATGCGCTTTGAGAAAAAAGTCGAAAAGTCGAGATTAATGTTGAAATACAATTTCGAGAAAAAAGTTGAAATGTTGAAAAAAAAGTCGAA
The DNA here is from genome assembly GCF_033807715.1 of Cololabis saira. Lineage (NCBI taxonomy): Eukaryota > Metazoa > Chordata > Actinopteri > Beloniformes > Belonidae > Cololabis > Cololabis saira. Next base: position 42,295,669 of record NC_084599.1, read on the forward strand.
ATTTCGAGATTAATGTTGAAGTCAAAATTTCGTGAATAAAGTTGAAATCTTGAGAAAAAAGGCCAAATTTCGACTTTATTCACGAAATTTCGACTTTATCCTTGAAATTGTATTTCAACATTAATCTCAACATTTCGACTTTTTTCTCAAAGTGCCCAATAAAAAAAAATCTTCCCCTCTCAAATATTTGTTCTCCTGCATGGCCCTAACACTCTTCCGTAGCCACTCACATCAGAGCCATGTTGGGAATAAAAAAACCTGAAAGATCCAGCGACACACGGCTCAGTGACGCGCTGAATGGAAAAGAGGCAGCAGAACTGAAGTGAGGGAAAATGTGACCTTTCAGTCAGACCTTTAAATACCACGGACCTGCAGCCTCCCGACGTTCAGACATCTCTCTCGCGCTGTTTCTGTCATCGTCGTCTTTCGCTCCTAATTCCAAATCTAAACCGCTGACAGAGCGAGCAGGACGGAGCAGTTTCGGATCGTGATCCGGTCGGCGAGTCCTGATTGATGCATAACTGCACATATCAAAATATGTCCCGCTCTCTCGCCCACCACCACCCCACTCTTGAAACAAGACATAATCTCTTTCCCCCGGCGATAACGGAGGGCGCCGGCTGGAAGAGACGGCAGGGTCGACTGACCCTTTCCTGCGGTGTGGACACTGGAGGTCGACCCGGTGTCATGATTGATTTTTCCAAGTGATTTCAGTTTATTTATCACTTGCACTTTGCTTCTGCAGATGCCTCAGCAGGGTATTTAAACCATTTGATATCAGATGACTGTATCACCGTCATAATAGTCTGCAGGGAAATATCTTCCTCAGCAGCCGACAGTTCTTTGATTTATTACATTTTTTCATTGTTCCAGTTTCCTCTCATGTCTGTTTCCAATTTATTTTGAACCAAACGTGTTATTTATGTTACTGCTGTGATTCAAACCATTGTGATCAAATGTTTTTATGTATATTTCATTTTTTTTTCTATTATAAACAGTGGCATCCACAATGATGTCAAACAAACATTATACACACATTTTCACCCCCATTCCAAACCCACCCTCAGACCTAGGCATTTGATGAAAACAATGAATAATTAATAACAAGGAAAACAGAAAAAAAAGATAATACAACAATAAAAAAACAAACAAAAGGACAAAATAAAACAAGGGCAAAACATAATAATATTAAGAAATGGACAAAGATAGCTGCAACAAGGTAGTTTATATCAATTTTAACCCTTGTGCTGTCTTCGGGTCAAAATGACCCAATTCTTCCTTCCTTCTTTCCTCCTGCTCTCTCATTCCTTCTTCCTTTCCTCTTTTCCTACTTTTTTACCCTCCTTTACTCCTTTTTCTTCCTACCTCCCTTCACCTCCCTTAGTTCCTTTATTACCTTCTTTGCTTTTCCTTCCTTCTTTCCTTATTTTCTCCTCACTTCCTTCTTTCCTTCCTTCCATCTTTTCTCCCCTCCTTACTCCCTTTCCTACTTCCTTCCTTCTTTCTTCTTTTCTCCTTCCTTCCTTCCTTCCTTCCTTCCTTCCTTCCTTCCTTCCTTCCTTCCTTCCTTCCTTCCTTCCTTCCTTCCTTCCTTCCTTCCTTCCTTCCTTCCTTCTTTTCTCCGTTCTTTCCTCCCTTCCATCTTTTCTCCCTTCCTTACTCCCTTTCCTACTTCCTTCCTTCTTTCCTCCTGCTCTCTCCTTCCTTCTTCCTTTCCTCTTTTCCTCCTTTTTTACCCTCCTTTACTCCTTTTTCTTCCTACCTCCCTTCCGTCATTCGTTCCTTTATTACCTTCTTTGCTTTTCCTTCCTTCTTTCCTTATTTTATCCATTCCTTCCTTCTTCCCTCCCTTCTTTTTTCCTTGTTATCCATTCTTTCCTCCCTCCCTTCTTTCCTTTTCTCCCTTCTTTCCTTTCTTTCCCCCTTCCTTCCGTCTTTTCTCCTTTCTTCCTTACTTCCTTCTTTCCTCCGTTCCATCTTTTCTCCCTTCCTTACTCCCTTTCCTACTTCCTTCCTTCTTTTCTCCTTTCTTCCTTACTTCCTTCTTTCCTCCCTTCCATTTTTTCTCCCTTTCTCCGTTCCATCTTTTCTCCCTTCACCCTCCCTTGACCCAAAGACAGCACAAGGGTTAAATACATCTTTCAAGTTTAGCTTAAATTTGATCTGCTGCCATGTGCCAAAATAAAATATTTTGTTGTTTTGCATTATGGATTAGGAACGGAACACACTTAAAAGATGTATCAGTGATCGCACTAAATGGGGTACCACGCCATAAGCCGTGGGTATTTTAACACGTTGGACACAGACAAGCAGACCAACTTAGCGCTTGTTTAGTGGGTTCAGCCCTTTGCTTTAACGGGGTGCAGGACAGGAGGCTTCATTTTCATATCAGGAAGGGAAGTGAGAGATCCTTAGGTCTCATCAGATTCAAGCCTGAGTAGTGACTGATCCGAAAGGACACAAATCCCTTAAAGGGGACAGATTTTGACATCACTGTCAAAGGGACAGTTCATCAAAAGGGTATCTTCAAACATCCTCTAAACATTTATTGTGGAGGAACGTATCGTCTGACATAATTGTGTTTTCCTCTGCTGCTCAGGTGTCCGACAAAACAATCGTTCCCTCCAGTCCTGCCGCAAGCTTCACAAGAATCAGACTGCAGCTCTTACAGCGTCACTTCCATTGTTGTGTTACACAACATTAGCATATCATCAGCTTGTGCCTTCCAGTTTGTTAATGCAAATGCATGCAGCTAAGACTTGAGCTGTTATGTAAATGTTATACAGTCTGACCTATTAAGACTGTTGTTGTGACATTTAAGGATAAATGACTCGGGTGCTCATTAAGACATGAAGCTGCCATATTCACTTTGTGTCAGATTAATGGAAAGGAGCTCTCACACATCTTCAAATAACTATTTGTCCACAAGAGTTGGATATGTGCAAGATGTACAGTACAGTAATATCACTGAAAAAAAAACAACAGTCTACATTAAAACATAATGGTAGGGCAAGGGCAAGGATAGGATAGGTTAGAGGTAGGGTAGGGCAGGGTAGGGTAAGGGCCAATCCCAATGTTCACTCTACTCACTAGCACTAGCCCTCAAAATGAAGTCACAAGGTGTAGGGCTTTGTAATCTTCCCTAGGGATTGGGACACCACTTGCTACGTCACTGCGTGGTTTATGTTCGGGTACGTAGCGACTGCGTAGTTACGTTTGCACAAACGTCACACCAAATTGACACAGAGCCTACGGCGCGCGTCGCTGCGTACCCTACGCCGTAGGCTCTGCGTTGGCGTTGTAACGCGGAACCATAAATCAGCCTTTATTCTGGCGAGATCTGAATAAACAAGCAAGCGAGTGACTATGTACATTCACTGAGTGAATATTATGAAAGTAAAATATATATTTTCTATATAGAAATGTAACCAAAACGCATTTTTATGCAGAAACTAACTCAAAATATTGATTTTATTCACTAAAAATGAGAAATGTCCACCATGTTTTTTTGTTTGATTCAGTCTGCAAATGATGACGTAAAGCATTCTGGGAAATTTTTCTAGCCCTCGGTCAGCGAGTCAGTATCTGAAATCCCTCGCTGTGAAGGGCTAGATTCATACACACTACCCCTTGTTATGTCCACTACCCCTACATGCAAAGAGGAATTGAGACACCACTACCCTCACGGGAACGCGCAAAATTTAGGGGTAGGGCTGAAAAGTAGGGGTAGTGGGTGTATTGGGACTGGCCCTTAGGGTAGAGGTTGGGTAGGGTAGGGAAGAGGTAAGATAAGGGTAGGGCAGGGTAAGGGTAGGGTAGGTTAAGGGAGGGCTAAGGGTAGGACAGGTTAGAGGTATGGTAGGCTAGGGTAAGGGTAGGATAGGGCAGTGTAGGGTAGGTTTGGTAAGCCTTGATCGAGTCTGTTGCAGACACCACACCTTCTTGTACATATAGGCCTGTTTCCACCAGCGGGAGTTCCTGGTATTGTTTTCCGGGCGGGATTATTCACACACGTCTCTATTACCAGAGACTGACCTGCAAAAGTGGCCCTCAGGAACCTTTATGGGGCAAATAACGTCCCTGTAGTAGGAGAGGCAGCACCACGTACTATCTGGCCGGGGGTCTCTGCGGATCGAGATTTCTAAATTATGTTCAGCACTCTCACGTGAACATAAATCATGTGACCACAACTCATGTAGAGGTCTAGCAGGGAGTTTTCTTTTAATCTAAACCACTGCCAAAAGAAAACAAAAACGCAAGTAGCGTCCCTTGTTTACGTGTTTCCTCTTCTCCTCCTTTTGTGGCATTCTTTTTTTTTGTGTTGTTTCATGCTGCTGGTCATTTGCGAACAGCAAGAAATCTGCATTTTTGCCACCTGGTGTTGTTTGTTCAGTCAATGGTTCTTGCGCGGCGCTACAGTGTTATGTAGACACAGCGGCTGAGGTTCCTGTCCGGAGGGTCGACCCTGAACTCCTGCTAGTGGTCTTATGTCTACTGAGGCGAGCATATGCCATTCTTTACCACGAAATGCGGAATATGAATGTTTACATGGTAAAGAGTTAAATAAGAGCGTCCTAAAAGTACGAATAGTAAATCACTATAATGATTATGCAGTGTATTTATAGTGTTTATTTGTAGACCTTTTTTTGCATTAGACCTTTGATGTAATGCTTCTTGCTTATTCTTGTTCCAACGGTCAGAGTTAATTTCCCCATGAGCCCCAAATGATGAAGTAGTTTATTTTATTTGGTCGATCAGTTTCCATTGATAAATACATTGCATTTCATTTCCTTTTGTAGGAAAGAAATAATAAAAACAGAAGTAAGGAATAAACCGACCAAAAGGTGTGCTTACCCTTTTTAACTTTGTTTATTTCATAGTACTACTACTGTACTAATACAACAAGGAAAAACAATCTACAACAACAAAAAAAAAACAGCAAAGTAAACACACATGCAAAACAAGAAGGAAGACAAATGTAAATATGACAGAAAAATCAAGTAAAAAAACAAACAAAAGACGGATCTCAGAAAAACAACTAACAGAGAAAGTAAATAACCAATGCTTAGAGGAAACAGAAACAATCTGTAGAAGAGTGAAAACAAAAGGAAACCAAAGACCAATCATTAAATTTTTTGGTATATAAATATTATTACAACAACAATGTATGTATATATATAGTTTTGTATCACACTAATGTTCTGTATCTTTCGATTATACTGGATTTATACATCGTTTTAAATTTATTTATTGAACTACAGTTTTTTCATTCATTATTTAGGCTGACTCCTCTCAATGTGGAGAGGAGTCAGCTGAGCTCGGGCATCTGTACCGGATGCCTCCTGGACGCCTCCCTAGGGAGGTGTTCCAGGCATGTCCCACCGGGAGGAGACCCCGGGGAAGCTATGTCTCTCGGCTGGCCTGGGAACGCCTCGGGCTCCCCCCGGAAGAGCTGGAGGAAGTGTCTGGGGTGAGGGAAGTCTGGGAATCTCTGCTGAGGCTGCTGCCCCCGCGACCCGGTAACAGATAAAGCGGGAGAAGATGAAGATGATGAAGATTATTTAGGCTGTTCCATATTTTAACTCCTGTAACCGATATGCTTCGGTTACAGGAGTTAAAATATGGAACAGCTACTATGTTAAAGATACAAACTGATTTTGTGAAAAACACATGTAAAGGTCAATAAAGGTGGAAGAAAAAAATGCTGTGTCTGACATTTCGAAAAAGATAATTGCACAAAAGGGTTTATGGGAACAAATGCGATCAGTTGTACTGATATGTTTGTCTGTAGCAGAAACCTTTTCATAGTTATTGAAATTGTTGCATGTAGTTTTCATCTTTTTAGCATCAAAACTACAGAAACCATGGCCCATTGTAATTTATAATTTGTAAGTACTTCAGTGAAGATTTATTTAAGTGATGGGAACCATCTGTGACACAGCTTTACAGTGATAGGTAGAAAGTACTGTATGTAACAGTTTTGTGACTGGTTTTTCATTATTTTTCAACCCAGTTCCCCAGAACTCACTACTCTGCTTGTTTTAATGAAGAAAAAGTTGGGCTTAGAAACAGCATTTCTAAACGTTCGCCTCTAAAAGAAATAAAGAAAGGAATGGAACAGTACCGAAGCCCGGGGTTTATTAAGCCTACCTGATGAAATACATCATTTTTACTTCCTATATACCTACCAGCTGGCTATTACATCCCTTCAGCGTTTCTGAATTGTGAATGCACTCAGATTAAAAAAAAAAATCCATTAAAAGACTGTTGTCTGAAGGAGAGCTCCTTAATCCCTAAAACCTTCAGAGACTTGGAAGTGTTTGTTTCATATGCAACTACTGACTTCCAGTATGGAGCACTGAACTCTCTCCAGCGGAAATCAATGACTAATTACTGGGTTTTAGAAGCAAACGAGGCATCATTCCCTCCTCAACCATGCAGACCCCTCAGGTCTTCTGGTTCAGGTCTCTGTGTCTCCAGAACCAGAACCAAACATGGAGAATCGGCGTGCGGACATGGGTGGATATTTGATTTGGATATTTGACTCTTTTTTTTTTTTACACTTTTGTACTATAAGCAACCATGGTGATGCAGCCTTTGTCAACTACGCCCCAAAACTATGGACCACACTACGGTGGCCGACAAGAGCCCAACGCACTGCAACGGCCTAATGCGTCTCAGTTAAGGAAAACGGCTTCAAGTACAGAAACGATTCAAATTCACAAACTCAAAACGAGGTACAAAAAGAGGAACGTGGTGCAAATGAAAAAACCTGCTGCAAAAACAAAGACAAATGCAGCATCAAACGCTGCAAATAGAGAAACGATGCAAAGCACAAAACGATATAAAACAAGAAACCATCTTCAAAAGAAAAACGCTTCATAACCGGTCACTACAACCGGAAGTGCTCCAAACCTGCAGGGGCGCTCTGACTGAACCACAGTCCATCCATGGTTTAAAAATTACCGGGAACGGTAATGTGATATAATGTGGTTTATATCACTGTACAACGCTGTACATTACGAGACGTTTCTTTATTATATTTTAACATTACAGTTCGGTCTCTCTCTACATCCCGTGTGTCTGTCCATTGAGCTGTTTCGTTGAGAGCTCCCCCTGCAGGTTTGCTAACTGGTTATGAAGCGTTTTTCTTTTGAAGATGGTTTCTTGTTTTATATCGTTTTGTGCTTTGCATCGTTTCTCTATTTGCAGCGTTTGATGATGCTGCATTTGTCTTTGTTTTTTGCAGAACGTTTTTTCATTTGCACCACGTTCCTCTTTTTGTACCTCGTTTTGAGTTTGTGAATTTGAATCGTTTCTGTACTTGAAGCCTTTTCCTTAACTGAGACGCATTAAGCCTTTGCAGTGCGTTTGGCCCTTGTCGGCCGACGTACCACACTGCCCAAAAACATCAGGGAAGCCAAGTCGGTAGAAATCTTCAAAAGACAATTAAAACCTACATGTATCTCTTCACTCAAGCATTAAAGCATGAGATATCCGGGTGACAAACCGCACCTTAGTTGCCACTTTCCTTTTATCTATGCATCATTGATTTTTACTGTCTGCATTACTTTTATACTTTTGAATGTTTTTATATGATCATTTTTATCTTGTACTCTTATTTGTTGATATTTTTATCTTTTTATTTTTCATTTGCCTACAACTCAGTGCAGTATTTTTACCTTTTTATATTCAACATTGCTTTTATCCTATCTTAGTAGTTGTTCTGTGGAGGAATTTGGAACTGAATCTTGTCAGGGTTATGTTTTATATCACTGCACTTAAATATTTGTGTTTTTTGTTTTATTTGCTGTTGTTTGTTTCTCTATTTCTCATTGTTCTTGACATGTTTGTACTGTTACTGTGAAGCACTTTCAGCTGTGATTTTCATATGAAAGGTGCTATAGAAATAAAGTTTATTATTATCATTATTATAAAGCCAACCAGACAGTATTTTACATCTTACACCAGCCGCCATGTGGCCCTGCGATGGTCTGGGGACCAGTCCAGGATGTTCTGCCTTTCACCTGGAGGGAGCTGATAAACCTCCGGGAATCCTTGTTATCCTAAACTGGACTAAGCAGGTCTAGATAACGGGTGGATGGATCCTGTACCAACAACATCCAAGTAAAATACCAGGGTTTATCTTAAGGTGGTATTAATGAACATTCTTCTTAAAGTCTTCAATCTTTTTTTCTCAAAATGTTAAAATACTCTAGTTACATTCATATTAGAGAATGCCAATTTTTGTGAATTTGATCTTTTGATCAAGAGATAACAGTCATTTAGGTCATTTATGCTCAATCTGGAGGACTAGATGACCTTTATCAATTAATATCTTAGACAGCCTATCAAAGGTGGCAGCATACATTAAAGAGGGCTGGAGACGAGAGATTGACTGAAGATGAGGAACTCTGATTGGGCATTAGTCACAGTGTTTGAGGTTAGAGAGCGTGTTTTTGTAGTGTATTCTGTTTAAAGCAACATTATGTTGTAATACACCTCAGACAACACGGGGATGTTTCAGTGGTGAGCGTGGGTCTCAGTACAGAGGGGGCGGAGTATTCTCCATGGGCCTTTATGATAGTCATTTTAACGTTCAACAACATCATCCTACCCATCAAACTACATTTATTCTCACTTTTATTGAGCCAAGCCTATGGGCCTATGCTGCAGAAAGCAGAGGAAAGTAAGAGTAAAGTTGTCAATCACACGGCGTTGAAAACTCAGATAGTCACGGACTGACTCAGTTCCATCTTTGATACAGCTTAAATACAAAAAAAAAACATAACTGGTGTAAAATTACACAATCTATTTAGATAGATATAGACACAGCGGTCTATAACATCATTTCTGAGCTCTAGAACAGAGAATAGACTCTAGTCTAGTTGACAACAACACAAACACATTCAAATAGGCAGGTGGTCAAGGCTACAAAAATTCTGATAAAGAAATTATTTATGAAGCTTACACTGACTCAACAATGGTAGTTGACTCTTCCATAATCCTTGGCCCGAACAAAATAATCCAGGTAAGGTTGTAAACAGGGTAACATTCAAAACTTTGTACATGCTTAGTCATCTTTAAAAGTTTAGCTCATCTCCTTCATGGCAGCAAATCTGTAACTGTAAAGCCTGATTTATGGATCTGCGTTACACCAACGCAGAGCCTACAGCGTAGGTTACGCGGCCATACGCACGTACGGTGCACGTCGCCGCGTACCCTACACCGTATGCTCTGCGTCGATTTAATGCAGAACCATGAATCAGGCTTTACAGCCAATCAGCCAATCAATAAAAAGGGCGAGAACTAAACTTCTATTTAGTCTCCGATGATTTCTTTAAGCTCAATTTGGTTTTATGAACCAAAACTTTACCATTGTCTTTCCATCTCAGCATCATCTCTCAGACAAATCGATGTTCAGCCCTTGGAAAGCTACAAGACAAAGTTAGGAACAAGGTGTTTAAAATGATGTAACATTCAGCCACTAAAGGGGCAGCTGTTCCCCGGAGGAGTTGGTGGAACAGATAAAAAAGAAAGCCATCACTCTATTGGTGTAAACATTTAAGACAAAATCACTGAAGATTTTGAAGACATCCCTTGAAAACGGTGAAACGACTACACACCACAACAAAGGGTTTTAAACAACAGATCATGACTCTTGAGGGGCAGGTTACCACGAATAAAAACTTCCACACCAGCCCCAACAGGTCTTGTGCACTTTAAAATCAAATAAGAAATAGAGTTTGAACTTTTTTTTCCAATGCCAATGTTTTGCATATTGCCACATACCAATTAATTTGGTCCTGACCAGGTTTTACGTAAACACATCCAAGATGGGCCCCAATACATGAAATATTGCATGATATTGTAACTTATTGAACAAAAATGAGGCCCAAATGCAGAAACAGTGAACACAAAACTAAGTATGCCCTCTAAATGTCCCTACGAAACCAGGGGACAAGTATCACTCCAGTGCTTTAAACTGACAGCAGCTGATCGATTGATCGTCAGCAAATGTGATGACCTCTGTGAAATGAGTTTATTTTAGCAGTTTGCTTCTGCAGGTTTGAGGTTTGTGTTAATAGAGCTAAAAGAAGGAAAGACATTAGATTTTAGAGGAGAAGAAGAAAAGATTAAGAAGGCCGTTTCCCAAAAAGTGAAAGGGGTCAGCTTGCTCAGACGGTTCCCTGCAGTTCCCAGAGGAACTGTAAAGCCCAAGTTATACGTCGGAGATACAACAATCTTAGTTGGCGTGTTAAATACTGAAGTTCATGACAGTGCAATTAGAAAAAGATGCAAATGCAGCTTGTTTGGGAGGGTTGTGTGAGGAGCACCAACGCAGCATTGGTTGGATCTGGAACAATGTCTTTTAGACCAGGGGTCGGCTACCCAACATGTTTTAGAGCCATATTGGACCAAAAACACAAAAAAGTCTTGTATAAGCCTTAGAATGAAGGCGACACATGCTGAATGTATCTGTATTAGTTATAACAGCGGGAAGATTTTTTTTTTTTTATTACGCCCTTCGAGAAAAAAGTCGAAATGTCGGGAAAAAACTCGAAATTTCGAGAATAAAGTCGAAATGTCAAGATTAATGTTGAAGTACAATCTTGAGACAAAAGCGAAAATGTCGAGAAAAAAGTCAAAATTTCGAGAAAAATGTCGAAATATCGAGATTAAAAAGGAAATGAAAAAGGAAGAAAAAAAGAAAAAAAGGAAAAAAAGAAAAAAAAGAAAAAAAGAAAAAAAAGAAAAAAAAGGAAAAGCTAGAAAAAAAAAGAGAAAAAAAGGAATAAAAAGAAAAAAAGAAGAAAAAAAGAAGAAAAAAGAAAAAAGGTCAAACATTTTTAAAAAAGCTCCAGGGAGCCACTAGGGCGGCGCTAAAGAGCTGCGCGCTGCTGACCCCTGTTTTAGACAGATGACACAAAAGTGTTAAAGACTTAAAGGTAAAATGTATTGACCTCACTTTAAACTCTTTTTAAGGAACTGACCATTTTAAATGTATTAAACATTCAATATTAGAGAGTTAGAGAGAGAGAGAGATATTAGAGTGTATATTTATTATATGACTTTATTTATAGTCTATGTTTCACACTGATATGGTTTCATGTTTCTAAAATAAAAAACAGGCACACATAGTGTCGCGCAGCTCCTGAAGCGATCGTTACATAGCAGGAGCTTTGTTTTCCTCTTTGGAGGATGACACCTCGGAGATGCATCAGGAAAAGGCATTTTGTCAAGGTGATATTTTACCAGCACACAACCCAATAGCCTCTTTAATGCTTCCTGCGACTGCTATTTGTTCTTGTTTGTCATCTCAGAGGTGCAAAGGTTCACGCTGCTCTGAAACATGATCGGGTGCAGCACTCCTCCACCTCTGATCAGGTACAAACTCGCCTGGGGACGGAGGATTCACACCTTCTTCATTGGTTTGTGTAGATTAAGGTACTTTTATTTAATTCTTAATTAGGGCCCGAGCACTTACAGTGCGAAGGCCCTATTGTATCTGTAGGAATTTTTCCAGTTTTTCTTCTCTCGAAATGAGGGCCTTTTTTCCCCCTAAACGTGCCCCAAAAGTCACCAAATTTTGCACCAAGCCAGGCCTGGTGATAAATGTGATATTTAATGGTTTGCATTAATGGGCGTGGCCTAACGGCTCAACAGCGCCCCCTAGAAAACTTTGTGCCTCAAGCCCCACAATACGGTTTGACGTACATGCACGAAAATCAGTACACACCTGTATCATGTCACAACTTAAAGAAAAGTCTCTTGGCGCCATGGCCGAAACCCAACAGGAAGTCGGCCATTTGGAATCAATCGTGTAATTTTGGCGCAATTTGGCTGCTTCTTCACCCGAATCGTAACGTGCACCCAGGTGTGTTATACATCAAAATGTGCGTCTCCATCCTGCGACAACACGCATTACTTTTCTCTTTCAAAAGCGTTACCGTGGCGACGATAGACGCCAAAAAGCGCGCCCCCCCTTCATCTGATTGGTCCATATCTGATAGTTCCTACTTTCTGCCATAACTTTTGAATGGTTTGATACAGAGAGTCGTGGGTGGTTTCATCCACTAAATGTGCAGGTCTGAAGAATCTACATCAAGTCATACAAGCTTCCACTGCAGCCTGAACGTGCACAAGGGTGGAGGACCGTTCATCGCTGCTTGCAGCTTTAATTCTGTTTGCACCCACAGAGAAGCTGCCTTAATTTGTTTTTATGTATAAATGTCTGGTAATATGTATAAGTACACTTCAAAAATAGCCCACAAACACATTTTGCCGCATTGATTAACACCTCAACTCAATTTTCTACTTGCTTTTACAGTATAAGCTCACACGTTTAAAAAGATGAGCATGTATTTTTCCTTTCCATCACAACACTGGTGTATGAGCTGCTATTTCTTCTGTTGAGCCATCTGTGGCATGAATCAATCATCGCCGCAGTGTGTCTGCGTCGCCCCTGACAGCCAGAGATCACCTGCCAATCAAATATGCCTGCGATAATGAAGTTTCTCTCTTCGGAGCGCGTGCTTCTTCTCTTCGCTGCATTTCTGCTGTTTACTTGGAACAAACGAGACACACGGAGAAAGACATTACTGTAAAAAATCTCAACGGATGCCAAATCCCTGGGCCATTTATGTGAGAGTGTGGAGGACTTTGTAACAGAAAACCTCCCATTGTCTTAAGGCACCGTTTGATATGATGCAGACAGTGTTGTGCATGAACCAGTTCATTGAACACGTTCATTTCTGTGAGAACGTTGAACTGAACGCAACATATTTGCAAATAAAGAGCTTGAACATGAACTTGTTCATTCTGCAGATCAGGAACTGGAACTTGAACTGTTCAGATTATGTGAGTTTCAGCTTCACTGTTTAGGTCCAATTATCACAGAATAATCCTCCTTCTCATTTCACCAGCGGGCGGCACATTTAAAATACTCAACGAGACGACGACTTCACACTACATTACCCACAATGCAGCACACACTAGCATAACAACGGGCACCAGCTCCATGGCAACGGCGGCTCGATCCCGGTGCAGTCTTTACATGACCAGTGAAGAGAGAGATGCAGACGCAGCAACGTCAGGAAGACGTGGTTGGTGTAGACACTTGTCACTCAAACATGTCTGACTCTGAGCTGACCAATGGGGAAGCATCTGCCCACTGCGGGATGTTTGTGTCAAAATGATAAAAAAAAAAAAAAAGACTTCAAATCGAAAAAAAATATTTTAAATCCAAAAAAAAGTGTTCAAATGCAATTTTTTGGGTCTCAAATATTTTTTTGCATTCACACACTTTTTTTCTTTGATTGAAATTTTTTTTTTCATTGAAGTGATTTTTTTTCATTGAAAATATTTTTTTCCTTTTTGAAGCAATTTCTTTTTTGATTAAATGATAAAGACACAAATGTCCTACCCATAATATGCCCAAACACAAAAAAACACTACTTCATTCAAAAAGGTTGCTTCAAACAACAAAACCTCTATCAAAGAAAACATTTCCAATCAAAGAAAAACAGTGTTCAAATGCATTTTTTGAGTCTCAAATATTCTTTTTACACTTTTATTCTTTTATTTAAAAAAAAAAAAAAATTCTATTGAATAATTAAGATACAAATCTATCTCCATAAAAATCTAACCTTTCTGTGCAAATTATGTCCAGCTGCGCTGAGAAAACAAGTCCGAACTTCTGCCTCGTCAACTTCAAATTTGAAACGTCATGTGGAGTTAAAGCATCCGTCCAGTGTGAGAAAATATCTGCAAGTCCTTGACAATCAAACAAAGTGATCAGGAAAGACCAACAAGACCCAACAGCCCCAAACCACCCCAGTCACTGCTGCTCCTTCAGGGGGTTGATTTACCTGCAACAGGGAGACAAACTGATAATAGACTACATTGTTGGAGATTTACAGCCTCTGAGTAAAGTTGAAAAGCCACCAGGACAATACATGATTATATATATATCCTGTCCTGCATGTTTTAGATATAGGGAAATATCTAAAACATGCAGGACAGGGTCCTGCATGTTTTAGATATAGGGAAATATCTAAAACATGCAGGACAGGGTCCTGAGGACCAGGGTTGGAGACCATTGTTATACAGTGAACAGTTTTAGGATAGGGGGGCGTTTCATTCGTACTTCTCACCTAAAAATATTGAAATTAACTGAATTTGAACTAGTTCAAAACGAAAATGGTGAACTACGAAGTGAACTGTTAATTTTTAAACTATGTGAACTGAACTTTGAACTAGAACTTGCACAACACTGCATGCAGAACACCTCGCTCAGCTACTGAAACGATGTTGCCCTTGTGTAGCGACGGCTAAGCAACACCCAACCATGACACTTCCACTTCACAGACGACACCAGGATTTTCTCTGGAAAAGATGAACACGCCTGCTGTTATTGTTGCTGTGACTTTTACGTGCAGAGCACATTATTCCACATGATTTCATGCCCACAATTGTTTTTTGCTTTAAATTGATTTTACCGACTTGCAGGATCATCTCTCATCTCCGACACCAGTAACCTCCACCTGACCTGAATCTCAGAGAGTTTTTCCAGTTTCTTTCTTTGAGCTATTTCGTATCAAAAGGTGCCCTGGGTCTGAATGTGCTGAGGTGTCCAGTCCTGGATGACTTGTAGGTCATTTAAAACCTGTACCGCTTGATTGTCTTTACAGCGGAGTGATTTATTTGCAGTCGTTGGGATATCTTTAAATCCCTCTGCCAGTTTCGCTGGCAGCCACAGCCTCCTCTCTGCAGGCCCAGAGAGCTCTTTAGATGTCGCTGACAACTTTATTTATGGAACACATTCAGAGGCAAAATGAGTTGAACCACATTGCTGTAAAATTAAAATAGCAAACCATAAAAAACAATAAAGAAAACGACTGCATAATCAAAATACAAATAGATCTTGGAAGGGGGATAAGAGCCCGTGACGACAAAGAGAAAAGCTGACTTCAGATAAAGGACAGGTTCTACCTGCCATCTCCAAGTCCCTGGTTTAATTCAATTCAAATTCATACAGTAGATGCCTGATTTAGCTTATTTTCCTTTTTTTTTAGTTACTTTATCTTCTGATGTTGATTCTTTTCTGCCAAAATTGTGATGTGATTGATCTAAATCATAGAAATGACTTCCAAGTATCAACATTCCCCCACGTTTATGTTCATATGGTGATACTTTGACGCATCCCCTTCATAGAAAGATTGCCCGAAAAATATGCAATTTGTGGTTTAACCACAATGTAGCTGTGAAATATATCTAAGGGGAAATGATGTACAATAAGAAAACTGTCACTTTGTTTTATTCTCTGGTGGAATTCTTTTCTAGACTGGAACTTTTTTTTCTTCATTCATTTTTCTTATCATTTTTCTATCATTTATCTCTGGTGCTTTTGTGGATTTTGTAGCATTTAGTCTTCGAATAACTGCAGACTAACAAAAAATTCCACTTTTTGCCTCCTCAGCATGTTCATCTTTTGCACCGTCCTGAAAGGAAGTTCTCGAAGTTGAGCATCAGCATTTTTAACAGATGCTGGATTGCAACATCAAAACCAGTGGGAACAAGGTATTCTGTCCCAATTTCTGCTCTAAAATCTAACCCAGTGACAGTTAAAAAAAAAAGTGATACAGACCAGGGGCCTCATCTATAAAGCTTGCTTGCGCACAAAAAGGGCCTTAAAGATGTGCAAGCCACCTTCTACGCAAAGGCTGGGATCTAAAAAGAAAAAACTAACCGAAAAATCTGCGTATCCCTACGGCAACCCTGACCCTCCCGTAGGAACATACTTAAGACACGGGGAACTGGCGACGCAGGCTGTGAGGTGGTGAAATGAAGCCAGATTCATGTCATACTCTTAATAATGTCATCACATATCACAACATATATCAGACTTATAATATAATAGCGCTGATCGTGTCCCTCTGTGTGTGAAGCTCAGCGTCAGTCAGGACTCTGCTGCTGCTGCAGCCGCGGTGACACGCCGGGAACATCCTCTTCACCCACCGCTTTAGGACAGAACAAATGAGGGGCTCCATAGAGCATTTAGGGGCTCCACGGAGCCCCTAAAGGGACACAGATTTTTTTTCATATATATAATGAGTTTTACGCACGCGTGAAACCTTTACGTCCGGGCGTAAGCCTAAATTAGGGTTCCGCGTTAAAACGACGCAGAGCCTACTGCGTAGGGTACGCGGTGAAGCGCACCTACGCCGTAGGCTCTGCATTGGTGTGACGCGGAACCATAAATCAGCCTTGAGCAGCTCTGACGGGAGACGGGAGGAGAGGAGGGGGTGCCGGGCCGTTCTCGCATCGCTTTCGCACAGAGTGTCTTGATGATTTGCAATTACAGGCTGAGCCTACCGTTAGTTTTTAAACTGTTAAAAGTGGGGGGGACAAAAACATGATATTGAAAAGACGGGGGGGACATGTCCCCCCTGTTGCGCCGTTGCACTCACGGCGTTTAGCGCAGCAACGCCGTGCTGCCACTCACTCGCTTTATTTTATACTATTTATATACTTTTTCTACTTTTACTGTGACCACCAAATAATGTCGTTTTCCTGTCCTCCACCTCATCCTCAACATTTCGATCTCAGATCTCAGTGAAATTCAGTGGCACGGTGGCTGGATACTTCTCATTCATCCCGAAGCCAAACAGGCTGCAGGAAGCCGCTGCGCATGCTCAGCAGGCTCATTCATATGCAAATACTACTTTGCATTGCCCTTTTAAGGTAAAACGTGGGCGTGTAGAGGGCGGAATATGAGGCGGATTCATCTGCGCAACCTTCCAGCTGGACTGTGATTTATAAAGCGAACATTGCGTGCAAGTGTGCGTGCACATGGTTTTATAGATCCGGATTTTTTTTTGCGCCCGCCATTTTCGGCTTTTGAGTGTACGTGCACTTTTAGTATGACTCCTACGCAGTCCATTTTAAATGAGGCCCCAGGTGTTACACTAATAACAACGCCTTCAACAAAAACAAACATCTACAAGTCCAAATGGACCGAATTATTCCCCGTTCTTCGTGACCAGAGGTGGGTAGTAACGAGTTACATTTACTCCGTTACATTTACTTGAGTACGTTTTGGGAAATGTTGTACTTTTAGGAGTAGTTTTGAATCACTATACTTTTTACTTTTACTTGAGTAGATTTGTGAAGAAGAAACTGTTACTCTTACTCCGCTACATTAGGCTACGTTGAGCTGTTACTTTTCTTTTATCCCTTTTATCCGCGTACGTGTCAATCTCATGACATCACTGGGTGATTCTTTGGGAAAAATGTTTGTTTTTGCATGTTTTGTCACATTTACACAGACTCAAACACACACAGAGTTTCTATGAGTTCATGTTTGTTCTAGTTCTGCCTGGTTAAAAAAGAAAAGTATAAAGGCTTGAAATTTTGTGCTACTTGTGCTTAATTTATTTTTTTATTCTGTTATTATTTTATTATTTAGTAGTACTTGAATTTACTTTAAGATTATTTTAATTTAAGCTATTTTTTATTAATTTTAATTTATTTTATTATTGTACTGATTTAATTTGCCTGAAGATGACTATTTTGTACTTTTGTCTGTTTGAATGTTTGTGTTAAAAAAATAAATCAGACATTACTCAACAGATACTCAGTACTTTTTTACTTTTACTCAAGTAATTATTTGGATGACTACTTTTTCTGACTACTTGAGTCATATTATTCTGAAGTAACAGTACTTTTACTTGAGTACAATTTTTGGCTCCTCTACCAGCTCTAATCTAAACCAGTGGGAACGAGGTTTTTTCTGTCCCAATATCTGCTCTGAAATCTAACCCAGTGACAGTAAAAAAAAAACTGACACAGACCAGGTTTTAAACTAATTACAACGGTTTGAACAAAAACAAACATCTACAAGTCCAATGGAGCGAATTATTCCCCGTTCTCCGTGACTAACTCTTCAGCTTTGGGTGCCTGCATGTCATTTATGTAACAATGGCTTTGTTCCTCGTGCCGTGTGGCCGATGGCCAGGATGCCAAACAAACAGAGACACGAACAAAGTGCCAGCGGGGTTGGATTTGTTTATCGGAGCCCTGGCAGGTTGGTTGTCCA
Source organism: Cololabis saira (assembly GCF_033807715.1). Taxonomy (NCBI): domain Eukaryota; kingdom Metazoa; phylum Chordata; class Actinopteri; order Beloniformes; family Belonidae; genus Cololabis; species Cololabis saira. The sequence continues at coordinate 42,313,769 of NC_084599.1, forward strand.
GCAGTTCTTCATGCATTCTGAAGCATCGCTGTCAAATTACGTTTATAAATAGATTTGGCTCGATGCTGGCACCTCCTCGTCACTGAGTCCTTGAGTGTTGGCTGGAATCTGCCATCTGTCTGGAAGCATTACGGACTCGTATCTCAGCGGAAGGGATGTAGGAAACGCCGCCTGCTCCCGCGTAGCAGCGACTGTCAGGGATTCATGTGGAAGTTCTTGTAACTAGAAACTTTTTGAGATAAGTATAAATTCCTGTTTTTCATAGTTTTCCATATAAAGAAGGCAAGTTTATTTGTATAGCACAATTCAACACAAGGTAATTCAAAGTGCTTTACATCAACATTAAAAACGGCAAGACGGAGCGATGAACGGTCCTCCACCCTCGTGCACGTTCAGGCTGCAGTGGAAGCTTGTATGACTTGCATGTAGATTCTTCAGGCCTGGACATTTAGCGGATGAAACCACCCACGACTCTCTGTATCAAACCATTCATGGCAAACCAAGTTATGGCAGAAAGTACTTCAAATATGGACCAATCAGATGAAGAGGGGCGCGCTTTTTGGCATCTATCGTCGCCACGGTAACGCTTTTGAAAGAGAAAAGTAATGCGCATCGTCGCAGGATGGAGACGCACATTTTGATGTATAACACACCTGGGTGCACGTTACGGCTCGGGCCGCATTAACGGCTGAAGAAATGGCATAAATTGCGCCAAAATTAGACGATTAATTGAAAATGGCCGACTTCCTGTTCGGTTTGGGCCATGGCGCCAATAGACTTTTCTTTAAGTTGCAACATGATACAGGTGTGTACCGATGCATGTGCATGTACGTCAAACCATATTGCGGGGCTTGAGGCACAAAGTTTTCTAGGGGGCGCTGTTGAGCCATTAGGCCACGCCCATTAATGCAAACCATTACATATCACATTTTTTCGCTAGGCCTGGCTTGCGTGCAAAATTTGGTGACTTTTGGGGAACGTTTAGGGGGAAAAAAGGCCCTCATTTCGTCTAAAAAAAAACGAGGATAAAAACAAAAACGAGAAAAATTCCTACAGATACATTAGGGCCTTCGCACTGTCAGTGCTCGGGCCCTAATGAAATAAAATGATAAGAAAAGAGGTAAAATAATAAAAAGCACAAGTTGTTAAACAGTAAGGGCAGTAGATACAGCAGGTAAATCTCATTCTTACAATGGCAAGAATTACGTTTCTATACGGTCAAAACGTACAAAGACCGGGTCAAATACAGGATTAAAAAAGTAATCTGTAACAATTTTTTTTTTTTTTTAATTTTCTCATTGAATTTACAAAAAAACAAGGCACAATGTACATTTCATCAAAGAGCACTGAGCGACCAATGAGTAAAACAAAACAAAGAAGATACACAGCGAAAAGAAAAAAAAGGAATAAACAAACAAACTAAAAGAAAGAAAAAACGCAAGTGATCAGTCAGGAATTATGGAACAAAGATACTTCTGAAGATGCTGGGCTTTTTGAATCGTGCAAGATTTTGAATATTTTTTGTACTGAATTATTTCGTTTAAATATGCAATAAAGATTGGATTAATTTTCAAAAAGCGACATTTATGAATAAAAAATTTAGCCAATATAATTAAGTAATCTTTAACAATTCGTACAGTGAATTAAACCGATTTGACAATTTTATGCCACAATGCCTGTTTCCAGGTCTAATTTCACAAGAGAATTATGTTTCTATACGTTCAAAACCTACAAAGACCGGCTCAAATACAAAAACCGGGTCAAAACTCTGGTAAAAAAGAGAGGGTTTGTGGTCCTGGCAGGTAATAGTTGTAACTTATACTTTTTACACATCAACTCTTTTAGTTCCACACCGTACAGATCCCTGAGCCGTCTGACACCAAGGTTCAAAATCTCCAATAAGTGTTTATCTTACTGAGATCAGGTGACTGCTGGATCAAATATAGCCCTTTTTCCTGCATCTCTGTAGAGCAGTGTGTGGTTTCTAAAAGCATTGCACTCTCAAATATTGCTCTCTATCTGATAATTAAGCTTTTTATGCCATACAATCCTGCTATAATATTCCTCTATGTGTAATTGTCGACGTGCAGTTCTTGCTGACACAACCTGAACACGTCTTGTATTGACATTCTCGGTCACCTGAGGAGGAGCGGCGCTCCGGCGCTCCGGCTTTTCCTAATATATCCCACTAAAACACAAGCGTCATAATCACCAAATGTGCGCCCCCAAGCACAATCTCTGCATATATATTCTCCAATACATTTCCCACAAGTCTAAATGCAGATTGGAGCTCGGTAGCTGAGCTCCCTTTCAAAGTCACTCTTCTTTTCACCTTGCACACTTTGGTAGGAAATCCAAATCAGTTGGGAATGCTCAGCATTTGCATGCAGATCGCAGAGTATTATTAGATCTTATTTGATTACAATGCACCTGTGATAAAACATTCATACCAGCTGAGTATTTTAACGCTTGAAACACCACACTATGCAGCATGTATTGTATGCTGACAACCACGGTCATCATTCATGCTTATACCAAGGTCTGTGTGAATACTCGACTCTGATTGGCTGGCAGGCGTCCATTAAAAGTGTTAATGGACACCTAGAAAACAAGTCCGGTCAAATTGCCTGATATCTTTAATATCATTGCGCTGGATCAGGGCTCTAGAGCTGCATGCGGCTCTTTAGCGCCGCCCTAGTGGCTCCCTGGAGCTTTTTCTAAAATGTTTGACCTTTTTTTTCCTTTTTTTCTTGTTTTTTTTTTTTTTTTTCCTTTTTTCTTCTTTTTTTCCTTTTTTCTCTTTTTTCTTCCTTTGTCCTTTCGACTTTTTTCTCAACATTTCGACTATTTCCTCGACATTTTGACTTTTTTTTCAACATTTCAATTTTTTCTCTCGAAATTTTGACTTTTTTCTTGATATTTCGACTTTTTTCTTGACATTTCGACTTTTTTCTCGACATTTCGACTTTTTTCGCAACATTTCAACTTTTTTCTCGACATTTCAGCTTTTTTGCAATTGCATAATGAAAACAAAAATCTTCCTCCTCTAAAATATTATTTTTATTTTTCTCCTGCCTGGCCCTAATACTCTAAGGCTTCTAAGGCTTATACAAGACTTTTCATTTTTTGCGGCTCCAGACATATTTGTTTTTTTGTGGTTTTGGTCCAATATGGCTCTTTCAACATTTTGTGTTGCCGACCCCTGCACTAGATCAACTGCCAGGTGGTAACCACGGCAACGGAGATTCAGAGAAAAAGAGCCGGCTACCGCAGGACGGCGACATGAGTGATTTTGTCATTTATTTTAATTCATTTGGTGAATTTAACAATTTTCATGACTGAGATGCAGAAGAGGAGAGAAAAGAAAATAGCTGAGCGGACTAGAATATCTCCTGTTGCTAAGTCGTATCTCAGGTCCGTCCTAGTTACTGGAGAATCAACACTGTGTCCATTAAGGACCTAATGGGACGGTAGTGATTGTTCCAGGTATTACACCGTGTCATAACTACATGCGATGCGAGTGAGCGTCAGCGACAAAATCAATTCCATTGCTTTATTTTCTATTGGACTGTCCAAACTGGCCGCAGCGACGTAGCGACGCAGTGACGCGCTGTTTTGAGCTGAACATTTGTAGGACGCCCTGCTTCTATTTTCTTCCTGTCACTCGTGTTGAAAGCCGGTTGAAAGCGCTGTAGGAAACAGTCATGATGAGGAACGGCTGATCCAGTTAGTTGAAATGAGAAGTTATCTCTATGATTCCTCCTCATTTCACTACAAAAACCTCAATAAAGTTCAGCTGCTGGAGGGAGATGGACAGAGAGCTGGAAGTTTCACAACTTATTATCTAACTTGTGTATTTACCTTACCTTAATGTGATAGCCAGTCTCTGCGTAGCGAGAGACTGACCAATGGGAGTCGCGCTCGCTTCGTCTCGTCCGTTGACCTTGCTGAGGTTCGTGGATTCCAGCCAACCAGCTCGTCGCAAGGTGCTGCCACTTAAGGAGCGCATTGGTGAGTAGAAGGAGTTTCAGCTGTCAATCAAAATAACGTGGGGGCCCATAACGGTTTCAGTGTGGACAGAGAGCGTCCGATGCCACGCAGTGCGACGCGATAGTCGGACGCTCTCATGCAGTTAGGACACGGTGTTAGTCAAACCCTCAGGTGTTACCAAGGAAACCGAGTTATGGCTTGTTAAAAAACTTTGTAACTTACCAGGTTCCAACGGCTGCAGACGAGAGATTAAATAGTCGCTCAACCGCTCAGCTGTGGTTATAAAACTAATGATTTCAACTGAAAACACATTAAAGCATGAATAACTGATTTAAAGGAGCATGAGGCAGGATTGAGGCAGGATTTATGAAAAAAATTCGTATATGTTTTAATTTTTCTAGTAATAATGTCAGATGAAGCGTTCCAAACCCAAAAGAATGGGCCCTCTAGTGTATCTCTCCGTTGCCTTGAACAGGCTGTGTGCTGCAAAATGTGCTGCAATTCGGTCCCGAATTTCCCGCGCTGTCCTGCGGATGTGACGTCACATGACGCTGCATGCACGTTCTCCCCGTTCTCCCGTGCCGGCTTCACTGTTGGCGCTAGAGAGTCTCATTTCTTAAATGCTCCTTTAATATTTATGTTTTTTGATAAGTGACCGCGGTATAAGCGGGATAATTCCCTTTCTAGGTGTCCATTAACATAAATATATACACCCCCGCGTCGTCCATATATTTATGTTAATGGACACCTCGTCAGGCATTATCCCTTACACATATACATATAAACCCCTCAAGGTGTCGTCATGTGTTGAATGCTACGGCATTCATGGCCCGTTTCCAGTTTGTGAATGCAAGAGTAAACAATAGCATGTAGTTCTGCTGCCTTGCCATTTATCATCCGTGGGCTGCACGTGTGAAGCGGAATGATGGTCACGAAGGAGGTGCGAGGAGATCGACAGAGGCATGAACAGAAAAGAAAATTCCTTACATACACAAACTGAAAATGCTGTACCAAGGCAGGAAGTCTGAAAGAAAAAAACAAAGTGAAACGTTTCCATGAATAGCAGCTGTCTGATCAAGCTCTGTGGACTAATCAGCATCAAGGGATGTGGGGGATGTGGGAAATAGGGATGACCCCAAACAGCAACAAAGGCACATTAACTAAACACTTCCAATGTTGCATTAAATCATTTTTAAATCAGTATTTTTTGATTGTATAAAACATTTTTTTCCTTGTTTGACTCTGTGGTGGTACAAAGGTCTGAGATGTGCATGTATTATTATTATATTATATTATATTATATTATATTATATTATATTATATTATATTATATTATATTATATACTCACTGCCACAAGACATACAGTACAAGTGTCAGACTCTATCACCACAGGCAAATCCCGCCTTAAAACTCACCTCTTCAGACCTGCAGACTCACAATAATCGTGGGACTGGAATGAGCTCGCTATTGCACTTTACTGTTGTTTTATGTATTGTACTTTGTTATGTTTTTATTGATTGTTTTTATTGTCCTTTTGTACGGGGACCTTGAGTGTCCTGAAAGGTGCCTATTAATAAAATGTATTATTATTTTATTTATATAGCGTCTAATACAACAGATGTTGTCTCTAGATGATTTCCAGAGACCCAGAACATGAATATAAACCCCCGAGCAATTATTACATAAACAATGGCAGGTAAAAACTCCCCTAGTGGGAGAAAAACCTTAAGCCAAACAGTGGCAAGAAAAACTCCCCTTTAGGAGGGAAGAAACCTTGAGCAGGACCTGGATCATAAGGGGGGACCCTCCTGCCGAAAGCCAGACTGGGGGTCGGGGACGTCAACAGCACAGAACAGGCAGGTGGAAGCAGCAGCGGGATGACCGGGGGTGGGGGGGGGATCAGGACCGGGACCCGCAGGCCATCACGCAGCTCCCAAAGCTCCAGCCTGCAAACATGCACAAGTGAAAAAGTGAAAAAAGGGGGCCAACACAAGAAACTACAGGGGCGATGGACAAAGATGATAGCTATGAGATACAGTACTTATAATAAATTAAAGCTGCAAGCAGCGATGAACGGGCCCTCGCACTCACGGCCACCGCCCCCCATAAGCATATGAGAAATGACACCACCCATTACTTCCTATATCAAACCATTCAAAAGTTATAGCAGAAAAAAGGGACAACCAATGACAAGAAGGGGCGGGGCTAATTCAGGCCAATGAAGGTCAAGGACTCCATACAGAATCTGATGACACCACCCACAACTCTATGTCAAACCATTCCAAAGTTATAGCAGAAAATTGGGACAACCAATCAGAAGAAGGGGCGGGGCTAATTAAGGCCAACGAAGCTCAAGGACTCATTACAGAGTCCCATGACACCACCCACAACTTCCTATGTCAAACCATTCAAAGGTTATGGCAGAGAAAAGTATTCTAGGGGGCGCTGTTGAGCCGTTAGGCCACGCCCATTAATGCAAACCATGAAATATCAAATTTATCGCCAAGTCTGTCTTGCATGCAAAATTTGGTGACTTTTGGAGAACTATCAAATATGGACCAATCAGATTTCAAAATGGCCGACATCCTGTTCGGTTTCGGCCATGGCGCCAAGAGACTTTTCTTTAAGTTGTGACATGATACAGGTGTGTAGCGATTTTCGTGCATGTACGTCAAACCGTATTGTGGGGCTTGAGGCACAAAGTTTTCCGGGGGGCGCTGTTGAGCCATTTTTCCACGCCCATTAATGCAAACCATGAAATATCAAATTTATCGCCAGGCCTGGCTTGCATGCCAAATTTGGTGCCTTTTGGGGAACTATCAAATATGGACCAATCAGATGCAGGGATGGTGCGCTTGTTGGCGTCTAGCGTCGCCACGGTAACACTTTTGAAAGAGAAAAGTAATGCGCGTAGTCGCAGGATGGAGACGCACATTTTGATGTATAACACATCTGGGTTCACGATACGGTTCGGGCCGTATTAATTCTCGAACGAATGGCATATATTGCTCCAAAATTACGTGATTAATTCAGAATGTTCAAAATGGCCGACTTCCTGTTCGGTTTCGGCCATGGCACCAAGAGACTTTTCTTTAAGTTGTGACATGATACAGGAGTGTACCGATTGTCGTTCAGGTACGTCAAACCGTATTGTGGGGCTTGAGGCGCAAAGTTTTTTCTATCTGAACCGATCAGATGAAGGGTGGGCGCACTTTTTGGCGTCTAGCGTCGCCACGGTAACGCTTTTGAAAGAGAAAAGTAATGCGCGTAGTCGCAGGATGGAGACGCACATTTTGATGTATAACACACCTGGGTGCACGTTACGGTTCGGGCCGTATTAACTGCCGAAGGAATGGCATAAATTTCGCCAAAATGACGCGATTAATTCAAAATGGCCGACTTCCTGTTCAGTTTCTCGACATGACGCCCAGACACTTTTCTTTAAGTTGTGACATGATACAGGTGTGTACCGATTTTCGTGCATGTACGACAAACCGTATTGTGGGGCTTGAGGCACAAAGTTTTCAAGGGGGCGCTGTTGAGCCATTAGGCCACGCCCATTAATGCAAACCTTTAAATATCAAATTTTTCGCCAGACCTGGCTTGCATGCAAAATTCGGTGACTTTTTGGGCACGTTTAGGGGGGCAAAAAGGCCTTCCTTTTGTCAGAACAATAAGAAGAAGAAGAAGAAGAATTCCTGCAATTACAATAGGGCCTTCGCACTGCAAGTGCTCGGGCCCTAATAAAGATGGAAATGGAGAAGAGAGGAAGGGAAAAGGAGAGGAGAAGAAGGGTGAGAGGCACCGCCCAATGGATCATGTCGGTGCCCCCCTGCAGCATAGGCCTATAGCAGCATATGCTAACAAGCTAAAGTCGCAAAAGTCCCACTGCGCACCAGCGAGTGTACAGCTTGACCCCGCACTGATGTGGAAAAAAAAAATGCCCAAAAAATAAAACACGCCCGAAAAAATGAGGAAAAACATGAAAATGATGGCGATATAATAGTATACAGAAAAGCTTTCCCTTTTCTTATTATTACTCCGTACGCTTTTTTCGTCCGTTAATGCGGCTCGAACCGCAACGTGCACCCATGCATGGCATACATCGTTAGATGCATCTCCATCGTGGCTTCGATGGGCATTACTTTTCTCAGTCAAAAGTGTTACCGTGGCAACGCTAGATGCCAAAAAGCAAAAAAAAGGCAAAAATTCGGACGCTTATTGCTCGGCCGAACATTGTTCAAATTTATATCGGCCCAATTGGCACTAAAGGACCGCGATATTTAACTTTCAATTAAGAAAAAAATTTAATTTTATTTTGGACGCTTGTTGCTAGGCAACAGTTTATCGTACAGACATCATTACAAGATTGACAAATCCGTGACGTGTTGTACTACAACATATTTCAGTCTCATCATGCTAGCTAATACGCTTTTTGAGATATTTAACTGTTCTAATTTTCAAGCTAACGGAAATTTGGACGCTTGTTGCTCGGCAACACGATATCGCAGAGACACCAATCCAACGTTAAAATGCTCGGGACGATGTGGACTACAACATACTGAGGTTTCATTAAGCTGTTTTTTTACAATTTTTGAGATATTGAAGACAGATTGTCCCATTCTATCCTATGGGGCTTGTTACCATGGCAACAAAACCTATGCATTTTTATGGGGGAGAATATGAATAAATCATCCGTAAATGTGGCCCGAACCGCAACGTGCATCCAGGCCTTGGTTTGGTTTATTGTCCATTATTAATAAACCCAGACATGGCAAGAACCACCTCCGACACAACCAGTACCACCTTAAACACAACCAAAACAACCTTAAACACAACCAGTACCACCTTAAACACAACCAAAACAACCTTAAACACAACCAGTACCACCTTAAACACAACCAGTACCACCTTAAACACAACCAAAACAACCTTAAACACAACCAAAACAATCTTAAACACAACCAAAACAACCTTAAACACAACCAGTACCACCTTAAACACAACCAGTACCACCTTAAACACAACCAGTACCACCTTAAACACAACCAGTACCACCTTAAACACAACCAGTACCACCTTAAACACAACCAGTACCACCTTAAACACAACCAAACAACCTCAAACACAACCAGTACCACCTTAAACACAACCATTACCACCTTAAACACAACCATTACCACCTTAAACACAACCATTACCACCTTAAACACAACCAGTACCACCTTAAACACAACCAGTACCACCTTAAACACAACCAGTACCACCTTAAACACAACCATTACCACCTTAAACACAACCAGTACCACCTTAAACACAACCAGTACCACCTTAAACACAACCAGTACCACCTTAAACACAACCATTACAGCCCCAAACCAAAGCAGCGAGAGGGGACGAATGGGCTGTAGGGCAGGCCCATTTCAAAATGTCCTGAACATTTTCTAGTTATTATTAAACGAGACCTACAATCAGTTTTTCATGTGTTTCATTTTTCAGATACATAATGAAAGCAAGCATGTTGAAGGAGCTCAATCTGAGCTAAACATAAGGGTCTTTATGGTACAAACCTTGGGCTGGGGCTGAAATGAAATTGAATAACAGGGGACCCATATTCTTTCAGTATTATGTGTTTCAAATGTAAGGCCTATGGGGCCATATACTGTACTGTATGTGGGACTTGGAGGGAATGTTCTAAATGGGCCAACGAGGGGAAATTATGTTTTGGTCCTATTACAGTTGCATTTAACCAGTTAACCACGTAAAACCCCAGTAAATCCCTCTGAGAGTCCATGTGGGCAAACGTAGACAGGGCCACCATGGGACCCATATCTGCCACTCAGTTCTGAACATCAGGCCCGCATAGATACTGCCTGCTGTTGTGCAACACAGGTAGCTTACTGTCCAGGTATCAGAAGGTTATTAATAGTTTTATTCACAATTATTGATAATTAATAAAGTCGACTATTTACCAAATTGAATTATCAAAATGATAATAATCCGCGTGGGGCACCACCTGGATTTAACCAGAAAAAATGATAACTTAAAGCGACACTACGTAACTTTTCCACCTTAATATCATATTTCCAGAGTCATTGTGATGGTACATCAACTTCCAACAGGTTTAATGAACCTCTGTCATGGTCTGAGGGGTCTGTATCGCCTTCACTGGCACTATGTAACTTTGAGGAGCATGGTAGGAACCCTTCCACACTAAAAAACTACAAATCGTTACGGCTTTGACTGCTTTACGGCATACGTCACTTCCCCCTCCTTCCCGATTCGCAGTCGAGACGAAAATGGGCGGGGCTTGGAGCGCAGCTCCGCAGAAGCTGGTAACCCGTTGCTGTTGTGGCTGCAGCAGCTCCACACAACAGACGTGGGGAAAAGATCCTAATGGTTTAACTTTTCACCGCTTTCCTGCTCGGAGGCAGAACCACGGAGGCCAAGTATCTGATATAACAGAGTAAAAGAGTGAAAGAGTCGTCGGCTCGCTTTGGATCGCGGCTGTAACGACCAAACACCTTCCACAAGCCTGAATTGTGGTTCTGCGTTAAATCGACGCAGACCTACGGCGTAAGGTACGTGGCGACACGCAACGTACGGTGCGTGTCGCCGCGTACCCTACGCCGTAGGCTCTGATTTAACGCAGAACCATAAACAGCCTTAAACCACAAACACTCACACAGACCGGGGTCGGATCAAAACACGGGTTTTATTCCCCACTTCTCCAGCTAAACGCAGTTGCTGACCAGCTCTCTGCGGTGCAATGAACCCCAATCTTCAGATAAAACTAGTTTGTTGAGGAAAAAATATTAACTCTATTTGTAGCTGCAGAGGAAAAAAATAATCTCACGAGGAAAAAAAAATATTGCTCACGCCTCGGAGCCTCTTCAGCATAATATAGCAGTCAAAAAGAAAGAAAAGATAAGTAAGAGGGATACAAAACATGTACTGTATGTTGTACTATTATACAAATTTATTGAAACGCATGGCTCTTCAGTAATGATTTCATATGGATCCAGACCGTTAATAATCATTATTTTCTCCATATACTGCTCCCTGGCTTCCTTGTTTAAGGTATCCCGGTAAATTCCAGTTCCTTTCCAGCAGTTTAACATCTTTTTTTTTGCGTTCCTTCTGTTCACTTGGTGAAACAGAAAAGCGTCCCGTCTTCTCTCATCAAAACAAATGCAGCGACAGGACAGGAGTTTTCCGGCAGTACGCGCTGGTGCTCATGGGAAACGTAGTGTTCTTTCTGGTAAAACACTACCGCTTTTGTCCAAAAGATGCCGCCAAACTCAGAAAAGCTGAAAGTTACGTTGTGCTGCTTTAACAGCAGAAATCAGTCTCAGAGATTAAGGATTATTCTGCAGAATAGCAAATCTTACTATTATCACTTACAGAATAACAATTGAAGGCGTAGTTCGGCTCTGGCTCTGTCAAACAGTCATTGTGACCAGGATTTGTGCAAAGCAACACAAACAACTCATTAAAAATCAATCAGAATTTATTTACATACGGGTACCACAGCAGATGTAAATAATTACCCAAAATAAATCCTGATGGCACACTACGATAAACATAAAACCATTAACTAACAAGAAAAACAACAACAAGAAAAACAGAAATGAAACGCTAAATGCATGAAATGTAAAATAAATCACAACAATAACAAACACAATCCAATGGTCATGTACGGTTCAAAACATGGCTGCAGTGTTTAAAGATGGCGGACCTTTTTGGTATTTAAAGATGGCGGGGCCACGTGCAATTAGACCGGATGGCAAACGCGGCGTCTTAAAACATGAGTAATGGGCGGAAAATGTCGCCACAAAATAACGAACACAATAAAGATAACAATGATGATGATGTATACAGTAAACTCAGCTCTGAACACAGATTTAGCTTGAAACGCTCTAAATTAACTGATATACTCAGGAACCAAAACCTCACGCCTTCCGGTCGGGATCGGGAAGCTGCGGGTTCTGTCGGGGTTCCAGTCCGATGCGGCCTCGTTTCTATCGGCTCCACCATGCGGCTCGGCTCGGCTCAGTCCTGCGGGGACCTCACGGGCAGAACGATCCTGCAGGGGTTCCCCGGGGCGGGCAGCCGCTCAGCTCCCTCTCCAATTCTTCCTTTTAAAAGGAAATACAGTCTTGCTGCGTGCACACAGCCGGATAGATCTCTCCGATCACAGAGCCTCTTGACGCGCCTCCAGGCGCGCGGGGACAGTCCACTGGGATCAGGGCCTCCTCCCGTTCACCAAGGCGCGGGCTCACAGCCCTGGAAGAGTCTGGCTTCCGGGCTAAAGGAACTCAAGCAGAGGAAAGGTTAGGAGGAGCAGGAGGAAGCCGGGGGCTCGGCAGCGCTCCGGATCTCCCCCCAGGGTGATCCGATGTGGGCACGTCTTCTCCCCCCTCCCGGGGGGGAAAGCCGGTCCGTTCCAACCTGCCCTTGACACGAAGCCAAGCTGGAGCGTGAGGGAATGCCGAGGTGATGAGCTGGTGAAGAGAGGGAAAGGGAGACAGGGACGGAACGCCGCGGTCCGGGCCGTGAATCCTTGCTGATCCTCGGGCCGGGCCCGGTGCACGCGTCGGGGTTGAACCGACTTTAAAGTTGAAATACACGTTCACAAAATGTTCACAAACATTTATAAGTTCAGAGTTCACATGAGTGCATGGGCGTAGCACAACACTGCAAATCAGTATGTACTAGTAGTTTAAGGCCCTGTTTCCACATAGCAAAAATGGTGGTGTTTTCATGCGTTTTGGCCGTTCATTTACATGAAAACAAAGATCAAAGTCACCAAAAACGATCATTTCTGAAAACTCCGGCCAAAGTGGAGATTTGCCAAAAAGTAGGTTTTCACGTTCGCTTGTAAACGGAGAGAAACGGACATTTAGGCTTGTTGAAGAATATTATCAAAACCAGTTCAGAAGTCCGCTGTGGTGTAGTGAGTTTTATTCAGTAAGCCGGCGGTGAGCAGACCTACGCAGAGTGTGTCTGGGTTGGGGTGCTGACCACGAATGATTTGAAATCATGGCTTTTATACAGTAAGTTCAAAGCACATAAGGCAGGAATAAACAAGCCAAGTGAGAGACAAAAAGCAATTTACAGTCAGATGTGATCTGTGACCAAATGTCGTTATTCGGGCATTTGGCATGACTGTCACTAAGTTGTAAATTACCCCATAGGGTGTTCTTGTGTTTCAAGTCTGTGGCCAAATGAGTTGGCATTAACATATCAGTCAGTCAGGAACTTCATCATATGGCATTCCCGTGGTTCAAGTCTGGGTTTAAGCGAGTTCAAAGGTATCGCCCCTGCAGGGGGTAGGAAGCTGGAGTTTCAGGTCAGCCACGGTGTCACAATGCCTCATCAGGCTTCAGAACGTCACATTATGCGTCAGAAACGTCACCAGCGTCATGAGTGCGACCTGTGTTTACAAATTGTTTGGCCACTGTAGTTACTCGGGTCATTTGTTGATGTTTTTTTCCAGGATTCTGATTGGCTAGCATGACTTTATCTTCTTGTTACACTGCCCTCTGTAGGTTTGGCTGCTCATAGCACCTTAACAGCGTATTTTTTTGCGGGTTTGTGTAAATGATGATATTTTTCAAAACGTAGAGGGGAAATATCCATTTTTCTAAATACTATGTGGAAACGTGGCCTAAGTATGCAGTTTTGAAAGTAGCCATTGAGTTTCTCCCATGAACAAATGCATCCCTGTGTTTTGACCAAAAGAAGCAACGCTGAGGTTTATTTTATTTTTTATTTACTTAGACCTAAAGTGTGTCAGTTTAGTCCAGTTTCATGCAGCCTGCTTTAAATACCAATACAATCTGAGTCCACACAGGAGCATTTTCATGTTTTACACTGGAAAATTGATATTCACCTTGAGCCTGTCATGCTGGATGTGAGTTTCTGAGACCTCTGAACCAACAAATACATGTAAACAATTAAAATATATACACTTGAAAATTACCTATTTATTCATAATGATGCAACGGGTAAAACATATTGTTTACAAAAATTGAATGCACATTTGTGGGTGTATTTTTAAATTTCAATACTTAATAAACATTTACTAAATATTTCATACATCAGACTTTCTGGGGTTACCTGGATTATGTTTGGCCAAACTATCCATTTCTTTACATTCCTTCATTTCTCACGTTCAGTACTTGAGTTGTAAAAAAAAATCAGGGGGATGGTGACGGATATTGTAATAACATTTTTACCGATAATGTAATACCTTATTACACTTATTACATTTTGTGTTTTAAGTATCTAAGAATGTTATATACGCTGGATTTGAAACAACTGAATGACTATTGGGTTAAATTGCAGACTTTGAGTTCCATGTAATAAATTCCCAATAATGTAATAAGGTATTACATTATCAGTAAAAATGTTATTACAATATCAGTCAGGATATTTTATTACATTATTGGAGAAGTTATTACATTATTGGCTTTTATTAAATTTTCGGCTGAGTTAAGTACAAATTTTATTACATTTTCAGGAAATGATTACATTATAGGGTGCTACAAGGACTGAGTCTGCTAACGGGTCCATGTGACTGCAGGGAAGTGTTTACACTCTTAAAATAACCCGCCAGGCCACCTCGGAATATGGTACTAACATTCAAATCTTCTGCAATGAATCTTAAGTGCATAACTGGAAGTTGTTTAAACTTGTCTGGGAGAAGAGTGAGTTCATAGAAGGTGCAACGCTGCAACCAGACTCTGTGACACCTCGGCCCTGTTGGAGTTTCACTTCATTTATTCGTTATTCACAGTACTCTAGTTGTAAAAGAAAATCAGGGGGGATGGTGGATTTTTTCATATGGGGACAGATAATTTGTGCTGATTACAAATAATATAATATATTACAAATAATAGCAGTGACCAAAACACCTGCAGAAATACTGCAGGAATGACATAGCAGCAGTTAAATGCAGCCTTCTGTAAGCTTTAAATATCCACTGGGCTTACATCAAATACATCAAAACACAACAATAAAAAACACTTTTCTGAACTTATCAATATGACTCTGTCCTTCACAGGATAAGTAACATGGATCACTGCAAAAACTCACAATCTTAACAAGAATATTTGTCTTATTTCTAGTTAAAATGTCTCATTTTAGTAAAAAAAAATCTCATTACACTTAAAACAAGACTCATCACTGGAAAAAACAACAATTTTCACCTGTTTCAAGTAGATTTTCACTTGAAATAAGTAGAAAAATCTGCCAGTGGAACAAGATTTTTTTGCTTGTAATGAGAAGATAAATATTTTCCACTGGCAGATTTTTCTACTTATTTCAAGTGAAAATTTACTTGAAACAGGTGAAAATTGTCAAATAAGTTATTTTTCTGGTGATGACTCTAAATGTTGAAATAGCAGTAAAACCACATTCATTGATGAAATGACATAAGGGATGGAAAGGAGGGATGACAGTTTTACAGGGGGGATGATTTGGACCGTTTTTATTTCAGGGGGGATGCCATCCCACCTCATCCCCCCTCAACTCCAGTACTGGTCACGTTCCTTTAATGAAACAGTGAAAGAAGACATTCATTAGGGAAAACTTTCTGGTGTGGAAAAAGACAGACAGAAAGGACAAACAGACATTCAGGTTGAGGTTACAGACTCTGTGTCTGTCACTCTGAAATCTTACCTCTTCAGTCTGGTTTAAAATAGTCCCACGAAAGATCATGTAAATATATAAAGGTATGTTCTATCCAAGGCACTAATATGTGTGTATATAAATATACAGGACTGTCTCAGAAAATTAGAATATTGTGATAAAGTCCTTTATTTTCTGTAATAATTCTGTAATGAAGTTCAGTTTATTTATACAAGTACACTTCATTCTTTAAAAGAAAATCCAACACCATTAAAAAATAACTAGCCAACACGTTTATTTGTAAAATATTAGCTGTATCTAAAGTACAATACAGGACTGTCTCGGAAAATTAGAATATTGTGATTTTCTGTAATGCATTTACAAAAACAAAAATGTCATACATTCTGGATTCATTACAAATCAACTGAAATATTGCAAGCCTTTTATTATTTTAATATTGCTGATTATGGTTTACAGCTTAAGAAAACTCAAATATCCTATCTCAAAAAATTTGAATATTCTGGGAATCGTAATCTTAAACTGTATGCCATAATCAGCAATATTAAAATAATAAAAGGCTTGCAATATTTCAGTTGATTTGTTATGAATCCAGAATGTTTTAGTCTTTTTAATTGCATTACAGAAAATAAAGAACTTTATCACAATATTCTAATTTTCTGAGACAGTCCTGCATATATATATATATATATATATATATATATATATATATATATATATATATATATATATATATATAGCCTGACACCTATGACCAGCTTTCTAATTTGATTTTGCAAAACAGAACTCATTATCACACAAAATCCTGAATCTATTTTAATTTTTTTTTCATTGCAGAAAGGAATAATTTATTCCCTCTGTCAAATTCAGTTAATCTTCACCAAAAACCTCCATTAGGATTCATCAGTCATGCCCACGGAGAGGTATTACTCAGCTTCCAGGCCTGGCTGTTACAGAAAGGTCAGGAAATTTGTCTTTTCCTCAAGTGTATTTTCTCCTCTCTGGTTCCTGAGCAACAGTGAGCCGTGATGTTGAATCCGGGCCGCGGCCTCCACTCCATCACGCCAGACATCTCAATCCCTTTCCACTGTTAGCCTTTTTTTTTGTTCAAAAACCACATTTATAGCAGCACGGGTTTTCAACACTGATCAGTCACTACTCCTTTCTCCTTCATTAATCCCTTCCTCCTTTCTGCTATTTCTCTCACTTCTTCATCCTTCTCTCTGGTGCTTTCTTCCACAGCGGCCGGGCTTCACTCCATGCTTTCTCTCTTTTTCAAATGACACCTTTCACTTCGAAGTGAGGAGGAGTCTTTTTTCCAACTGCGATTTTGTTTTGCTTTTTTCAGCCTTTACTCCCTTTTCTTCGTCCCGTTGTGGTCCGTGAGCGCCGCTGGGTGCTGCTTAACTGCTGCTCCGCTTGCATATGAGACGCATTAAGGATTCCTAATCCCAATCTCCTCTGTCTTTGACACATTATTTAAAGCAGGGGTCTTCAACCGGGGACTGCGACCCCTAGGGGGGCCGTGGAGGTACTGCAGGGGGTCCTCCAACTTAAAAAGAAATCCTGTTAGGCGTATACATTTATTCGGGTTAGAAAAGGAGTAACCCAGGGGTAATTTTCAGGTTTTTAAAAACCGGAATATGAACGGTTATTCAAAGGGGTTATTGGTTGTTTTCTGCGCATGTTCTTTTCGCAAGAAATCTTGGTCTTTTGAGTCCAGGAAGTTCTTATAAACACGGAGAAACACAAGACCAGGAGGAGACTAATCACTTCATAAATGTAATGAAGGATATGAACATTTCTGCATTTGTAGACGGTATAATCAGAATCAGAATCATTTTATTGGCCAGGTTCGAACGTTGTCCAACGAGGAATTTGACTCCGGTAATTTTGCTCTTTCGCAGTAGATAAACAATAAACAAATGTGGTATTTTTGACATATGTACAGATAAACATCTAAGGTGCAGCAGTTTGAGGTAGGGAAAAAGAAAAAGAAAAAAGGACAGCTCTGAGTAAAATAAAATAACTTATTTACAATTTTACCATTTTACAATTTTACAAAACAAAATTATACAAAAATACAAAAAAATATAGAAAGGAAATGCAAAAGGTGAGAGGTGCAGCAGAGTGAGGCAGACATGATTATTGCAGAAGGTGCTAAATGATTGTTATTGCACTGCGTGTTTGGTTACTCTGAGACTGTTAGTTGTGAGAGTTCATCAGAGCAACAGTTTGGGGGAAGAAACTGTCCCTGTGTCTGGAGGTTCTGACGCACAGAGCTCTGTAGCGCCGTCCAGAGGGGAGGAGTTGGAACAGACTGTGTCCTGGGTGTGAGGGGAAAGTACCGGGATAGCCAGATTTACAAAAAGGTGAGCGAAAAGTTGCGCGAAGTAGGATTTACGGATTTACAGTACCAGCACCAAGGGCAAAAGAAGGCGACTTCTACTGGGCTGTTCATTATCCGCCGTGCTGCTGTTATTGTTGTTGTTTTGGATTTAGATACAGGAAGAAGAAGCGGAAATGACGTGAATTGCGTCATGACGTTCTCCGTGTGTCGCTGGTTTGATCCAGATATCCCAAATTATTACAATCACCATGTAAACAGGGATAACCCTGTTTGCCCACGCATGGAAACAGATTATTCCCAATGTTTCAGTAACCGGAATATTGACCTTAACCCCAATTTTGACTCCATGTAAACGTAGTCATTGTGGTTGCTGCCTGTCTCCGTTGATCTGATCACCAATTCCAACGGGATAGCTTGGAATGGCAGGAAACTCAAATCATCTCAGTACTCACTACTATTTGTTTTTCTTTATGACAATGAAGTCACTCAAATGACCTGAACAGTTACCAGATCTCAATCTGATAGACCTTTGGGATGTAGTGGGAAGAAGATGTGCATCGTGGATGTAGAAGCAGCTAATCTGCAGCCACTGCTGTCAGTATATACTGTACCACAGATAAATTCCAGCAGCACGTCCAGTCGATGTCACAAAGAATTAAAGCAGCTGTAAAGGCAAAATGGGGCTCCAGTGTGGGACTGCAGGCACCATGTTTACCAGTGTGTATGAATTAGCATCATGTCTGTCAGTGAGAAAATATCAATGTCTCTACACAGCAGGATCAAATGTTTTAATTGTCTCAACACAACTATGCTGTTAAGAATGAATCTAATGTTGCTTATAGAGGGAATGTGCATGACGTCACAGATGCAACTTCACAGCGGGTTACGCCCACTGAGTGTCAGAAAGACTGAGTGTCAGAAAGACTGAGTGTCAGCGTAAACTTTCAGTTTGAGCAACTGGAAAACATCTAAAATGGGAAAGAGCTGTTGTGCGATCGACTGTACTCATAGATTTAGCAAGAAATCAGAGTTATCGTTTTACAGACTGACGAAAAATAAGCTTAACAGAGACAAATGGATCGCTGCAATTCAGAGAAACAACTGGATTCCAGTAGATTTGTAGTTTCCATTTTGTATCAGGTAATGTTGGATTTTTGGGTAGCTAACGTTAAACGGTCAAATCATAAAGTTCGGTGTCCTCATCACTTTAATTTCTACAACAAATCCTGCCTTGAAGTCGGACCAAGTGTCAAGACTTTTGTAAGCCTTCAAGCTTTGCTTCGTGTATTTCCCCGGGGTAGAAATTAAGTACATATAAATATCAGGAAACTGGATTGGTGGCCAAATATTAATGTCCATGGACCACTGGTTCTTGGTAACTGTACCAAATATTAATGTCCATGGACCACTGGTTCTTGGTAACTGTACCAAATATTAATGTCCATGGACCACTGGTTCTTGGTAACTGTACCAAATATTAATGTCCATGGACCACTGGTTCTTGGTAACTGTACCAAATATTAATGTCCATGGACCACTGGTTCTTGGTAACTGTACGGGTCACTGTCAAGTCCAACTGCCTTTAATTTAAGCTGATAATCGGCTGTTATCCCGTCTTTTCCACTAGTTGCAGCCATTGTTGCTGATGTTTTTGCCACTCAGTGCAAGTAAGGGGGCTGGTCCAGTGGGGAAGTGACGTCAAAGCATACCGTCTATATCGAACTGACCATATTTTCATCCATTCATCTTCTTCTGCTTATCTGCGATTGGGTTGTGGGGCAGTTACCTATGCAGAGAAGCCCACACTGACCTCTTTTGAGGGGATTCCCAAGCCAGGTGAGAGACGTAGTCCCTCCAGTGGGTCCTGGGGCTTCCCTGGGGTCTCGTCCGGGAGGCATCATAACCACAGCATTTCAGGAGCACTGACTACGTTTCCAGCATCAATAACCCTTTTCTAACCTGAATATTAGCAATAACCCGGTTGGGCACGGCCATGTAAACACCAATAACCCCTTTGAATAACCGGAATTTGCTCATATTGCGGTTTTTAAAAACCTGAATATGACCCCTGGGTTACTCCTTTTCTAACCCGAATATTGGGTCATGTAAACACCAAACGGAATATCCCCATCAAACGGAACATGAATTTGTTTTCTGCACATGCTCTGTTCACAAGGAATCCTGGTCTTTTTAGTCCAGGAAGTTCTTATAAACACGGAGAAACCAAGACCAGGAGGAGACTAATCACTTCATAAATGTAATGAAGGATATGAACATTTCTGCATTTGTAGACGCTAGAAAGTACCGGGATAGCGAGATGGCACAGCTGCAGCTCCATTTGCCATTTATTCACGTTCTCGCCTTCCATTAATGAAGAAGGCGATGAGGAATAGTGTTAAGTCCTGGTGGTGGGGCAGTACCAGCACCAAAGCGCAAAAGAAGGCGACTTCTACTTGGCTGTCCATTATCTGCCGTGCTGCTGTTATTGTTGTGGTTTTGGATTTGGATCCAGGAAGAAGAAGCGGAAATGAGGGGAATTGCGCCATCACGTTCTCCATGCGTCGCTGGTTTGATCCAGATATCCCGAATGATTAATAACCATGTATACAGAGATAACCCTGTTTGCTCACGCATGGAAACGGAATATTCCTAATGTTTCGGTAACCGGAATATTGACCATAACCCCAATTTTGACTGCATGTAAACGTAGTGATTGACTCTACTCTGAGCCCTCTCCAAGGGAGAGCCAGGACACCCTGCAGACGTAACTGATTTTGGCTGCTCGGATCCATGATCTTGTTCCTCGAGTTTCTAACCACAGCTCATGACAACAGGAGAGGGAACGAACGGAGCTCAACATTCCTGTCTCCTGTTTCATTCTTCCCTCACTCGTGAACAAGACCCTGAGCTTTGTATTTTATTGCATCTAATCCTCCATTTTCCTATTTGACTACAGCCACAATAATGTCCTTTTGACAGATGAGACAAAACTGGAGCTTTGTGGCGAGTCACATCAGCTCTATGTTCACAGATGCAAAACTGAAGCATTCCAATATGATGTGAAGATCATTTGCTGATACTGGTGGTAAAAGCTGCTATTACATTTCCCTGTTGTCTTCCTCTTTTTTTATATTGCTGCTGTAACAATGTGAATTTCCCCATTGTGGGACACTAAAGGAAATCTAATGTAATCTAATCTAAGAAGACAACTGTGAAACATGGAGACTGTTCTGGAGCTGCTTTGCTGCACCTACAGAGATCCATTTTTGACCCAGATAGTTGCACTAATAACTCAAGTCGTTGTGAGGGATTTCATAAGATTCATCTTTGATTTCTTTGAGAGGATGCTAATGATTATTTCTTGAATGGATGCTTCCATTCAGGACCAGTTTCCCGCTGGGTTTTTAACCCGATAGTGATCCGTACCAAACGCAGAGTGAGACAAGATTCTCATCAAAATACCACAAATGTGTCAATATGTATAAAGGACAGCTCAGGTGCCGTAAACCATCCTTTTACGTATGTTTCTATTAAAGGGGATCTATTGTGGCATTTAATGTCTATTTTAAACAGGCCTTGAATGTCTTAAAAACAAGCTTTTGATTGTTTTTTCTATATAAATTAGAAATTCAGCCTCTAAACCATGTCTTTATCTTTACCGTTTCTAACCTCATTATCTATGCAGGATTCTGAGTGGGCGGGGCTATGATAATGAGTGCTGATTGGCTGCCTGAATGACGCGATACACCACTACGGAAACATGGTGGAAGCTCCAGCCAGCGGAGTTAAGCCTGAATTTTGGTTCTGTGTTAAATCGACGCAGACCCTACGGCGTAGGCTCTGCGTTGGTGTAACGCGGAACCATAAATCAGCCTTTACACCGTGTCATAACTGCATGCTATGCGAGCGAGCGTCAGTGACAAAATCAATTCCATTGCTTTATTTTCTATTGGACTGTCCTAACTGGTCGCAGCGACGCAGCGACGTTTTCAGCTGAACATTTGTCAGACGTCCTGCTTCTATTTTCTTCCTGTCGCTTGCGTTGAAAGCCGGTTGAAACCGCTGTAGGAAACGGTCATGGATGAGGAACGGCTGATCCAGTTAGTTGAAATGAGAAGTTATCTCTGTGACTACGTTTACATGCAGTCAAAATTCGGGTTATTGCTAATATTCCGGTTCCTGAAACATTCAGAATATTCCGTTTACATGGTAATTAATCATTTGGGATATCTGGATCAAACCAGCGACGCACGGAGAACATCATGACGCAATTCTCGTCATTTCCGCTTCTTCTTCCTGTATCCAAATTTAAAACAAATGCTACTTCGTGCAACTTTTCTCTCTCCTTCTTGTAAATCTTCTATCCGGGTACTTTCTACCGTCTACAAATGCAGAAATGTTCATATCCTTCATTACATTTATGAAGTGATTAGTCTCCTCCTGGTCTTGGTTTCTCCGTGTTTATAAGAACTTCCTGGACTCAAAAGACCAGGATTCCTTGTGAATAGAGCATGTGCAGAAAACAAATTCCTGTTCCTTTTGATGGGGATATTCCGTTTGGTGTTTACGTGACCGAATATTGGAGTTAGAAAAGGAGTAACCCAGGGGTCATATTCGGGTTTTTAAAAACCGGAATATGGGTTATTCAAAGGGGTTATTGGTGTTTACATGGCCGAGCAAATTCAGGTTATTGCTAATATTCGGGTTTTTAAAGGGTTATTGATGCATGGAAACACAGTCTATGATACTTCCTCATTTCACTACAAAAACCAAAATAAAGTTCAGCTGCTGGAGGGAGATGGACAGAGAGACGATGTCACGCAGAGCTACGATAGTCGGACGCTCATGCAGTTACACGGTTTTATAGTTGTGGGCGTGGTTTGCATTTTGGTTACGTAATGAAAATGCGCAGAATCTGAACGGCTCGTAGATCCACATGACATTGGACGATCATCCGGGCGGCTGTACAGACACTGCAGAATCTGGTTGTTTCCTCCTTCTCTGAGTTGGCAGGCTGAGGGGAGACCACTTTATATATGTTAAAGTAAGAAAAAACCTGTTTTTCATAATAGGTCCCCTTTAACTTTGACAGCTGGCAGACCTGCCATGATCCACTGAGCTCTT
The DNA here is from genome assembly GCF_033807715.1 of Cololabis saira. NCBI lineage: Eukaryota > Metazoa > Chordata > Actinopteri > Beloniformes > Belonidae > Cololabis > Cololabis saira. The sequence continues at coordinate 42,336,886 of NC_084599.1, forward strand.
TTCTCACTGTGTTCTCTTTACTCTTATTTCATGTGTGTGTCATTATCATTGCCATTAACATCGTTCTCTTTTGCGTCTCATTGTCAGATCTCTGGAGACTCATTTCTGTGTGTTTGTTGGTCTGTCGTTCCTGTTTCCTCAGACCCCCGACCGGTGCAGACATGTGGCCGCACTCCCCGAGTCTTGTTCTGCTGGCACTTTCTCATTCCAGTTAATTATCCTCCTCGTCTCCACGGTCACCTTACTCGATTGCTGTGAAGTGAAGATTGAGTGGAAACAGTCGGGTTCCTCAGCAAGGCTGTTTTTATGAGTTGGGATAATATGATTCTGAATCTGGACTTTATTGGAACTAAATGGATGAACCAAATTACCACAAATTGGAATGAATTTGAATTTAATTGGACTATAATGGACTTGTTTCTGTGAATTGGCAGTGCAGGTAAAGGGAACTGAACTGCATAGATCACTAATCTATCCAATAGATTGATTAGAAGTAAAGCTGGTAAGATCCTTCATGTCTTGGCAGATATTTTACTAATAAACTTGCCCAGTTGTTTGTTTTTTTATGGTGCTGGATTTTCTTTTAAATAATGAAGTGTACTTGTATAAATAAACTGAAACTAGCTTTATTGATAAATATAAAATATCTTTCCTCCTGGTCTTTCCTTCCTTCCTTCCTTCCTTCCTTCCTTCCTTCCTTCCTTCCTTCCTTCCTTCCTTCCTTCCTTCCTTCCTTCCTTCCTTCCTTCCTTCCTTCCTTCCTTCCTTCCTTCCTTCCTTCCTTCCTTCTTTTTTCCCTTCCTTCCTTCTTTCCTCCTGCTCTCTCCTTCCTTCCTTCCTTCCTTCCTTCCTTCCTTCTTTTTTCCCTTCCTTCCTTCTTTCCTCCTGCTCTCTCCTTCCTTCCTTCCTTCCTTCCTTCTTTTTTCCCTTCCTTCCTTCTTTCCTCCTGCTCTCTCCTTCCTTCCTTCCTTCCTTCCTTCCTTCCTTCCTTCCTTCCTTCCTTCCTTCCTTCCTTCCTTCCTTCCTTCTTTACTCCTTTCCTTCCTTCCTTCCTTCCTTCCTTCCTTCCTTCCTTCCTTCCTTCCTTCCTTCCTTCCTTCCTTCCTTCCTTCCTTCTTTACTCCTTTCCTTCCTTCCTTCCTTCCTTCCTTCCATCCTTCCTTCCTTCCATCCATCCTTCTTTTCTCCCCTCCTTCCTTCTTTCTTTCCTTCTTTTCATTATTCCTTCCTTCCTTCCTTCCTTCCTTCCTTCCTTCCTTCCTTCCTTCCTTCCTTCCTTCCTTCTTTATTCCTTTCCTTCCTTCCTTCCTTCCTTCCTTCCTTCCTTCCTTCCTTCCTTCCTTCCTTCCTTCTTTACTCCTTTCCTTCCTTCCTTCCTTCCTTCCTTCCATCCTTCCTTCCTTCCATCCATCCTTCTTTTCTCCCCTCCTTCCTTCTTTCTTTCCTTCTTTTCATTATTCCTTCCTTCCTTCCTTCCTTCCTTCCTTCCTTCCTTCCTTCCTTCCTTCTTTACTCCTTTCCTTCCTTCCTTCCTTCCTTCCTTCCTTCCTTCCTTCCTTCCTTCCTTACTCCTTTCCTTCCTTCCTTCCTTCCTTCCTTCCTTCCTTGTTTCCTTCCTTCTTTCCTTCTTTTCTCTCTTCCTTCTCCCTTCCTTCCTTGTTTCCTTCCTTCCTTCCTTCCTCCCTCCCTCCCTCCCTCCCTCCCTTCCTTCCTTCCTTCCTTCCTTCCTTCCTTCCTTCCTTCCTTCCTTCCTTCCTCCCTCCCTCCCTCCCTCCCTTCCTTCCTTCCTTCCTTCCTTCCTTCCTTCCTTCCTTCCTTCCTTCCTTCCTTCCTTCCTTCTCTTCCTTCCTTCCTTCCTTCCTTCCTTCCTTCCTTCCTTCCTTCTCTTCCTTCCTTCCTTCCTTCCTTCCTTCCTTCCTTCCTTCCTTCTTTCCTCCCTCCTTTCCTTCCTTCCTTCCTTCCTTCCTTCCTTCCTTCCTTCCTTCCTTCCTTCCTTCCTTCCTTCCTTCTTTCCTCCCTCATTTTCTTCCTTCCTTCCTTCCTTCCTTCCTTCCTTCCTTCCTTCCTTCCTTCCTTCCTTCCTTCCTTCCTTCTCTTCCTTCCTTCCTTCCTTCCTTCCTTCCTTCCTTCCTTCCTTCCTTCCTTCCTTCTCTTCCTTCCTTCCTTCCTTCCTTCCTTCCTTCCTTCTTTACTCCTTTCCTTCCTTCCTTCCTTCCTTCCTTCCTTCCTTCCTTCCTTCCTTCCTTCCTTCCTTCTTTACTCCTTTCCTTCCTTCCTTCCTTCCTTCCTTCCATCCTTCCTTCCTTCCATCCATCCTTCTTTTCTCCCCTCCTTCCTTCTTTCTTTCCTTCTTTTCATTATTCCTTCCTTCCTTCCTTCCTTCCTTCCTTCCTTCCTTCCTTCCTTCTTTACTCCTTTCCTTCCTTCCTTCCTTCCTTCCTTCCTTCCTTCCTTCCTTACTCCTTTCCTTCCTTCCTTCCTTCCTTCCTTCCTTCCTTCCTTCCTTCCTTCCTTCCTTCCTTCCTTCCTTCCTTCCTTCCTTCCTTCCTTCCTTCCTTCCTTCCTTCCTTCCTTCCTTTCTTCCTTCCTTCCTTATTTGTTTAGGGTGTTTATTTCTAGTTCCTGCTTTCTGTAGAGGAGAAATGAGAAATAAAATGTTAATAGTGGACAACTTTCCCCTCAGGTTTAAGAAAGCATTTTTTTATTTTTGTCGTGGATCATAATGAGTTTAATGCTTTTGGTGCATGTTAAACGGAGGCTGATATGATAAATATATGCGTAAACTCACGAGTTAGTAGACGGTAATAAAGCTCTTGTCGTGCCGGTGGCTTCAGCTTCACATTCTGTTTGCTACGGTGCATTTTATCTGAGATGAAAATCTCGATATTCCCTTTCGCCATTTCAGTTTCACTCCTTCCATTTAGAGATTAAGCAGTTTAAAATATAACGTGAGAACTGGATCCATTTTACCGCAGCCTTTAACCCTCGTACTGTGTTCGGGTCAAAATGACCTAATTCTCCTTCTTCCTTCCTTCCTTCCTTCCTTCCTTCCTTCCATCCTTCCTTCCTTCCTTCCTTCCTTCCTTCCTTCCTTCCTTCCTTCCTTCCTTCCTTTTTTCCTCCCTTCTTTTCTCTCTTCCTTCTCCCTTCCTTCTTTCCTTCTTTCCTACTTTCCTTCCTTCCTTCCTTCCTTCCTTCCTTCCTTCCTTCCTTCCTTCCTTCCTTCCTTCCTTCCTTCCTTCCTTCTTTCCTACTTTCCTTCCTTCCTTCCTTCCTTCTTTCCTCCTGCTCGCTCCTTCCCTCTTCCCTTCCTCTTTTCTTCACTCCTTCCTTCCTTCCTTGTTTCCTTCCTTCTTTTCTCTCTTCCTTCTCCCTTCCTTCCTTGTTTCCTTCCTTCCTTCCTTCCTCCCTCCCTCCCTCCCTCCCTTCCTTCCTTCCTTCCTTCCTTCCTTCCTTCCTTCCTTCCTTCCTTCCTTCCTTCCTTCCTTCCTTCCTTCCTCCCTCCCTCCCTCCCTCCCTCCCTTCCTTCCTTCCTTCCTTCCTTCCTTCCTTCCTTCCTTCCTTCCTTCCTTCCTTCCTTCCTTCCTCCCTCCCTCCCTCCCTCCCCTCCCTTCCTTCCTTCCTTCCTTCCTTCCTTCCTTCCTTCCTTCCTTCCTTCCTTCCTTCCTCCCTCCCTCCCTCCCTCCCTCCCTCCCTCCCTCCTTCTTCCTTCCTTCCTTCTCTTCCTTCCTTCCTTCCTTCCTTCCTTCCTTCCTTCCTTCCTTCTCTTCCTTCCTTCCTTCCTTCCTTCCTTCCTTCCTTCCTTCCTTCTTTCCTCCCTCCTTTCCTTCCTTCCTTCCTTCCTTCCTTCCTTCCTTCCTTCCTTCCTTCCTTCCTTCCTTCTTTCCTCCCTCATTTTCTTCCTTCCTTCCTTCCTTCCTTCCTTCCTTCCTTCCTTCCTTCCTTCTCTTCCTTCCTTCCTTCCTTCCTTCCTTCCTTCCTTCCTTCCTTCCTTCCTTCCTTCCTTCTCTTCCTTCCTTCCTTCCTTCCTTCCTTCCTTCCTTCCTTCCTTCCTTCTCTTCCTTCCTTCCTTCCTTCCTTCCTTCCTTCCTTCCTTCTCTTCCTTCCTTCCTTCCTTCCTTCCTTCCTTCCTTCTCTTCCTTCCTTCCTTCCTTCCTTCCTTCCTTCCTTCCTTCCTTCTCTTCCTTCCTTCCTTCCTTCCTTCCTTCCTTCCTTCCTTCCTTCCTTCTCTTCTTCCTTCCTTCCTTCCTTCCTTCCTTCCTTCCTTCCTTCCTTCTCTTCCTTCCTTCCTTCCTTCCTTCCTTCCTTCCTTCCTTCCTTCTCTTCCTTCCTTCCTTCCTTCCTTCCTTCCTTCCTTCCTTCCTTCTCTTCCTTCCTTCCTTCCTTCCTTCTCTTCCTTCCTTCCTTCCTTCCTTCCTTTCTTCCTTCACACTCAAACCTATACTGTAGGTGATTAAATCAGGAGTGACGGGTTTGGAGCAAATTCTCTGGAAAAAGTGCAGAAGCCACAACCCTCCATTAGTTTAATTAAATTACCTTAATCTGATACGTGCTATTTCAAGTCATCGCACAATTATAAATGCACTTTTTGTTGGTGGCCCCGAGCAATGAGGCATGTATTTATTTATTTCCCCTTCCCTTCACCGCACCACGCACACACGAGAATAAAAACACGCTCAGAGCGAAAAGTCAAGTTGTATCTTGGGGAACGCCGGCCGCCCATCTAAATTACACACATTCATTTATTATTAAAACCGAAATGTAGGTGTTTTGCAGCTGAATACTTCCCTTTCCCCCGGGGGACAGACAGGAGTTTGTTTCATTCATTTCACATCATTCAGCCTCCAGATTGCTTGTCGTTACAGCGTTGCTACCTGGCCCTGAACTCCCCACTGCTTTATGTTTCTATTTGGAAGTAAATGCATTTCTCCGAGGTCCACTGAATACACTATTACCTTTTTTTATGATCATTGGCTGAGTTGCTTAAAAAAAATAAAAAAATCTGCCCAGATAATTAAAAATTATGCAACAAAAGGTTTACAAAGAACCCAGTCGTGCTGCTTCCCGTTTAAATCATTTTTTTTGTCGCAGTGAAAAATAAACAAAATGCCAAACTTAAAATTGTAATTTGAGCTGGCAAATATGATTTGTGGCTTCAAGGACGACTAATTCATGTTGGTGGAAGGTTTCATTTGTGACATCTTTAGTAGGTGGAGATTAAATTCTGAACAAAGTTTTCATTCTTTCATGTTTTTAACATCATGAATAAACGAATAAATGAAGTGAAACTCCAACAGGGCCGAGGTGTCACAGAGTCTGGTTGGAACGTTGCACCTTCTATGAACTCGCTCTTGTCCCAGACAAGTTTAAACAACTTCCAGTTATGCACTTAGAAGATTTGAATGTTAGTACCATATTCGGAGGTGGCCTGGCGGGTTATTTTAGGAGTGTAAACACTTCCCTGCAGATCTCTGCACGTCAGTCACATGGACCCGTGAGCAGACTCAGTCCTGAATCCCAAACTCTCTGGAACTGAATTCTAGGACCACATTAGGCGTTTGTAGGAAATACAAGTCATTACTGTTTGATGTTGGTTTTTGAGTGATGTATGTTCTATTATGTATTTTATTGCTGCTGTTGTCTTGGCCAGGTCTACCTTACAAAAGAGATCTGGTATCTCAATGGGACTTCCTAGGTACCGGTAAACAAAGGTTAAATTAAAAAAAAATAATTAAAATGGGCTGGAAACTATTATTTTATTTAAGACTTCCACATATCTTGGGCATTACAACATACGAAACTGAGTGCCACCTTTCAGCATCCACTACTGATAGCATGTTAGCTGGAATCTCTGCACACACAACATGGATTATACATACAGGCCGACGAATCAGGACTAATTGTCCAAGTAGCCACTTGAATCCAGAGAACCTGTGTCAGTTAATCGATTCGATTCCGATTCTTAAGATTCAGAATCGATTATCAAGATTTGATTCAACCCGATCCGATTCCGATATTGATTTGGGTTAGTGTTATTAAAACAGTTTTTTGACCTGTTGCATGAATGATATGACTGCAGTTCTGCAACATATTAATACTGTTATTATATTGAGATTCAACAGCAAGTATTGCAGCTAATGATGCTGTAAGGACCAATCAGCTCCCAGAATGCTGATAGAACTGAAACAGAAACATCATGGGTCAGAATTACCAAACAGATCCAGGGAGGAAACAGAGACGGATGAAATTGGTTTTATTTTTTAACACATTCCGTTTTTATTTTTTCCATTTTGGTCTATTTCGTTTTTTAATTTTTGAGAATTTGGTTTTTTAGCATTTTATGCAAATGTTACCCCAATACAATATATAAAGTAATGAAATATAGAAAATGTATGCAATTATAACTGAAAACTTTAATGTTTTCATACTTTACATATATCTAAAGGCAAAAACACGGCACCAGTTATTCTTGTGTCCAACAAAACATTCCTTTTTTGGGCATAAACCAAAAAATACCAAAAGTTGTAATGCAATGATGAAAAAAAAAATCGATCTTTAGACATACGAATCGATTTTTAGGAATGAATATGAGAATCGATTTAGAATCGGAAAATCGATTTTTGGATGTGAAATCAACAAGATTTGAGACCAAACGGTTTGTTTGTTGTTTTTTTTTTCTAACCAGGCTGTAAATATGTTTATTTCTGCTCTAAAGTGGGACATTCAGTGGAGATTGACTCACTTTTGGAGTCGCCCTCTAGTGGCCAGTCGAAGAACTGCAACACATCCTAGTTCTCCATGAGCATCAGCCCGGACGTCAGTCCAGTTACAACAGACTTTGCTTTTATTTATTTTCTTCACTGTTTGTCACATTTTCGTGTGTAATGTTTAGAAAAATCTAAATATTGTAATTTGTTACCAAGGTCAAATTTTAAACAAAAATGACTATAAATCTTTACCATTAACGAGGCAATGACATCGATTACGGAAGAGTATCAGGGCCAGGCAGGAGAAAAATTAAAATAATATTTTAGAGGAGGAAGATTTTTTTTCATTATGCACTTCGAGAAAAAGTCGAAATGTCGAGAAAAATGTTAAAATTTGATGACAATAAGTAGGTTAGTCATTTTGATAGTAGGCTAATATAACAAATATAGATACATACAGCATGTGTTGCCTTCATTATAAGGCTTATACAAGACTTAATTTTTTGTGGCTCCAGACATATTTGTTTTTGTGTTTTTTTTTTGGTCCAATATGGCTCTTTCAACATTTTGGGTGGCGACCCCTGGGGCCTGTACTACGAAGCAAGTTCAACATATCCAGGATATCTTTTCCTTATCCAGATTCACTAAGCGGGACAATTGCAATCACGCTAAGCGGTCACACGACGGTGGTTATCAACTCGGTATATCAACCCAGGTTTCTCCAATCTGGATATGAGCGCGTGCACATAAAAGGGGCGGTGTTTTCAGCGCATGACCAATCGCAAGCATGGAGAAGTCCGCTGTCAGAGCCTCTTACTTCAGCAGTGAAGAGCAAACTATAATTCTACAGAAATACGATGAGTATAGGAATATTATACAGGCAAAAAGCAACACAGTTGCAGCTGCAAAATGCAGGAAAGACAGCTGGCAAAAGATCGCTGACTGTATAAATGCATAAGTTCATAGGGATATAAACATATATTTGAATATTCTGGGAATCTTAATCTTAAACTGTAAACCATGATCAGCAATATTAAAATAATAAAAGGCTTGCAATATTTCAGTTGATTTGTAATGAATCCAGAATGTATGACATTTTTTTTGTTTTTGTGTTTGCATTACAGAAAATCACAATATTCTAATTTTCTGAGACAGTCTGTATATATTGGTTCTATAACTATTGTTGTTGACCGATAACTTGTGCTGATGCTGTACCAAAGAATTGGGTTTATTTATTTATTTTATTTTATTTTTTATTTTTTCAGGAGGGGGGTATTTAGTATTTTAAAGTGACTTCTCAGAATGTTCGAGGGACGAAATTGAAAATCCCTTTTTTGCTATCCCCTTACAAATGCATCTTCTTTTTGATTTCTTCTTGATTTATTTATTTAATTGGTATTAGTTTTGGTTGACTGTACATCGATTTTGGGTGATGATTTGTTTTATTTATTCATTGATTGATTTATTTTTTATTTTCTCCTCCACCTCTTTTTTCCTTTTTTTTCCTTTTTTTTCTGGATCGTTCATACAGGTACTCATCAGGGAAAGCAAAGGGGTTTTGGTGGTCCCTGAATACGCGTTCTCTTCGGAGGGATCCTCTCACGATCCGCGCACCAAGCTCCACTGGATTCTCTTCGAAAGGGCATGCCATTTTCCAAGAGAGCTGATTGGTCAGTGGGCGGTGCTTTTACACCCGGCGATCTGTATCTCGAACATAACCTGCTCCGGAGCAGGTTAGCGGTTCAGCATAAGTTACCATGGCGATGTGCCCCGCTAAGAAGTGAACCACCGTCGTAGTCCTGAAAACCCAGGGTTAAACCTGAAGTTACCTCGCTAACCCCAAATCCCGCTTCGTAGTACAGGCCCCTGGTTTAAACGGTGTAGCAGCTTATCTTAACACGAACCTACTGAGAGATTTTGGTGAATCTCTGGACACTAACACACCGAGTGCAAGACAAAAACAACCAGACACAGATTACAGGGCTGGATACTGGAGAGTTTTTACAACCGTAACCGAACCCCAGCAGGGCAGGGTGGAAAATAACTACAGTATGTGTTGCCCAGTTAAAGATTTACTCCTGTCTGGTTGTGAATGACAGCTTTTGTCATGACATTTTAGAAGTGAAGTGAATGGACGTAAACATTGTACATATTTCAGAGCTGCAGTGAGAGCTGCTGGGGAGATCATGAATTGTGTAAAAGTGAGCCTTGAAATACATTTTTTCTGTGCTAGGAATAACTAGAAATACTTGTGATTCCTTGGTTTTATGAAATATATAATTTAGATAGTTAGATTTTCTTTTAAGCCAGTTGAATGGGAAATTGAACATTTCCCTACTGTTTTTGTTTTTACAAGAAACGTCCTTGTAACTGCTGTACATGTTTAAAACCACTGATAACATCCAATTAAAGTTTGAATTAAATTACATCCAAGGCCTTTATTTGCCTTATAATGTACCGACAGTGATTAGAAGCTTAATTGGACGTTTAATGGCAGATAAAAAACACACGGCTACAAACAGAATAAATTCATTACATTTAATTTTTAATTATTTCATTGCACATTTACTCAAGTGCAGTCATACTCAATGTAAAGCTTTTAAAAAATACAATCTCAGTCATCTCTGATGTGATTCCAGATGCTTTTGTGTTAATTTTCAGAAAAATAAAATACAGTATATGACAGATAAAACACTCTTTGGAGAAGTGTTCGTTGAGAGATCTGGAAAGTAAACATTGGGAATCAGGGCAGCATCACTGGTCAACGGTCAGTGTTTCACCACAAAACATGTACATTTCCCTTGATCTGTGTAAGCACAACTGTGTCATAGCAATTTTTTTTTTAATTTTTACTTTTCAATATCTGTAGAATATTACATAACGTACTATTGTTGAGAGGAGAACATGAATACCCACTTTTTCGTTTGGCATCTGAATCAACGTTTACACCACTCAAGCCCCAGCTCCGTTATTCATGGTAGCTGGGAGGGAATATGTCAAAAATTATGAAAATCATGCACTTGGTGACAAGTTTTTTGATATTTGGCATGGCGGTAGTTATCGACATAAGGTTTCAAAAACCACCGCAAACAAATTGGGACGGCCCCCCTAGTGGCCGTTTGCTCCTAGATTGTTGTATATTGTCAATTTCTCTACTTTTTTGGTGCTAGGGAATTCAATTCTGAGATAAATTTCCTATTTCAAGGTCATTTTTTTGCCCAAAAAAACTCTAGAATGAAGTCACAAAGAAAGATTTTAGAGGGCTCTAGACCCATATTTTCACCCCCAAGGAATGCAGTTTTCTGTTTATTGGACAGTAGTGTCAATAATCTCACTGGGTGAGAAGATAAGGTTTTCAAAAACCACCGCAACACAAATGGTGATGCCCCCTAGTGGCCAGTTTGCAAAAAAATTAAAAATGTCTCCCGCCGAAAAAGACAAAGGTCATATCTCAGCTTCTCTTAGACTTAGATTGTTGTATATTGTCACTTTCTCTACTTCTTTGGTGCTAGGGATTCAATGTTGAGATACCTTTCCTATTTCAAGGTCATGTTGAAGGTCAAATTTAATTTCCCAAGTCATTTTTTTGCACAAAAACTCAAACTAAAAATATTGTATAGGGCTCTAGACCTCTATTTTCACCCCCAAGGAATGCAGTTTTCTGTTTATTGGACAGGTCACTATCACTGTAGTGTCAATAATCTCACTGGGTGAGAACAGTGACCTTCATTCAGGCTTAAGATGGACAGAACCTCAGAACTAAGTCACAGTGAAAGAATAGGATTTTATTAAAATAACAGCACAAAAAACATCAGCTCTGCATATTTAAACTCAACACCTACAATGCTGCCTCTATCTCCTTATTGCTTATTGATTCATTTTGAATTTTCTGCAAACCGGCCACTAGGGGGCCGGCCCAATTTGTTTGCAGTAGTTTTTGAAAACCTTATGTCAATACCTAACACCATGCTAAATATCAAAAAACTTGTCACCAAGTGCACGATTTTCATGAATTCCCTCCCAGCGATGGCCCGTACCGCTCAGCCAAGTTCCCCCATTCTCCTTTTTACAAATAGCTTGATAGGTTTACGGTAATTTTTTTAACTAAAAAAATAGTTTGGATCATCAACTGTATACAATACCAAAAACAATGTGCTTTTCCCCCATATTGTGAAATAGTGCTAGAGTTATATATAATTCCCCGTCTCCAGCCCCCGTTCCGGTGCGCCCGTCCTCAACGGAGGCCTCTCTCCGTGAAACTTGCGGTGTTTGTACCTGCCGTTCTTCTCCTTGTTAATGTTGATGCAGGCGTTGTGCTTGTTGCTCTGCAAGTGGTTCCAGTACTTGATGAGTTCGTTGGGGCTGAACTGATGGGACGTGATCAGGTGGCTGTACCTTACAACTGGAGTAAGAGAACGCGCCAGTGGTTGAAGAGAACTCGTTGGGGGGCGGCGCCGGATCGATGCGCAGTTTGGCCAGGCAGATCCCCACGTAAACGTCCTCCAGGTGCAGCCTTCGTATGCTGAGAGAGGCGTGGTAGATCAGCTCGGCCATGTCCCCAGAGAACACGTACCCCCGTGCCCGAGCAGAATATCGGGTAGCGCTCGCTCGGGTAAAGCTCCGGTGGCATGTACCACTTGCTGTCCTTGTTTCGGTTTGGTGCGTAGCCCTCATCAGGTACCCCGGTGAAGTACCTTTGCTTGGGCGAGTAACTCGGGCTTCAGCAGCTTTTGGATGAGATACTCTGTATTTACAAACATATCGCTGTCTGTCTTCATCACGTAGGAGACGTGTGGGCAGAAGTTGGCCACCCAATCCATGCCCATCAGAGTTTTGATGGTCAGGTTGTAGTAAGTGTCCTGATAGTCCTGTTGGATGATGTCGTGGTAAACGCGGCTCTCTTCCTCTATGTTGCTTTGAAGGAAGATGTCCGAGTTCTGTCTTGTGCCGAGAAGAAAAAAGCCGAACGAACCCTAGACCCGCCGCTGCGCTCTTCGTTTCCCCCACGTCTGTCGAATGGCGTTGCGCGCATCAATCTGTCCGGGTTCTGCAGCGATGAGCAGGATGAGGAAGGGTGTGTTGTCCCTGCACTTGAAGGGGCTCGTTCAAGATGTACCGGTAAGGCTGCGCGCTGAGAGTCTCCCCTACATCCATCTCCTTCTGTAAACTGTTGTTTGTGCTCATCGATTCCCCAAGGCCAATGGCGCCCATCCTGGATCCCCCTCCACCTTCAACCCCCGCCTCCCGCCGGCTCTCCCGCCGCCCCCCTCCACCTGCTGAGAGCTGAGGTTGAGCGGAGACTTTGGTGCTATGTACCCTGTTTCCCTCCACAGGCTCCTCAGAGAGTTGCTTTGGTTGACCTCCCCCTTGGGACTGCGGAAACCCCTGACCGTGTAGGCCAACGGGTTTTCGCGAAGCCCACTGCGTCCAGGCAACCTGTCCTGGTGGCTGAAGAATAGGAAGAAGGTGAAGAGCAGCGCGAGGAAGAATAATCCAGCCACATGGGTGCGAAAGAGCGACCGCTTGACGGTCCAGGTGATGGGGCAGCAGTGCCGCCGTCTCCACTGCATGGTGGAGGTCGGGGTTGTCGGAGGCCGCTGCTGCTCGAGAATCGGCGGCGGCAGTCGCGTACAGTCCCCTCAACCATGTGGTTGTCAACAATCTGATGGTTATCTGACGTTTGCAGACGGGTTGGAAAGTGTCTCTCGATGGGTTCGGGGTAGCGTGAGAGCCCCTCAGTTTAGAGAGTTGTTACAAGCAGCAGTTCTCCAGTCAGGGAGGCTTCTCCCCCGTCTGTTCTTTGGCACCCGTCGAAAAACACAGGGTCATACTCTTTGTTTCATCTCCTTCAAGTTGTGAGGGTCAGCTCTTCAGTTTCTGGTCCATCTAATCTGAAATGAGACAAAAAGAGAAACTGAGAAAACAGTCTGGGAGCCACAGGCGAATGATCAGAGCTGCAGATGTGTGTGTTTTTTCCTCCCACATGTGGGGAGAATGGATCGTAATTCTTGATAACTTTGTGTACTGACTTGTTTCGACGACACAGTAATTCTAAATAATCTTCTTCCAGGTTGAAAACACTCACTTGAAGCTTTTTGTGGCTACGGCCCCAGAATGGCAAATGTCTCTCTTGGCAATTTGACTTAATAGAGAGACTCTGAATCAATGACAGAACTATTGTGTGTGTGACAGGGACGGGGGAGAAAGAAACAGCAGCCTGTGGCCTTTGAAAGAAGAAGATTAAGTAGTGAGCTCATCTCTGCTGCCGTCCAGCTACCAAGGAAAATACCACTGACAATTACACAGTGATGGAAAATAAGAGCATCTCCGATTTCATCTCAAGACTTTCCTCGTGAGACTATTTAAACATTTCTCAACTGCAAAGAAATAACCAAAAAATAAAGGGTGGAAACGTTAAGTTGGCATTGTGGTGCAGAGCATGGTGCAAGAGTGGCTCTCTCTTGCGTGTCATTATTCAGCGTGACGCCTTGGGCTGAAGTATAAACTGCTGGTTTCCTCAATGTGGTGCCAGCTAACTCCTCTCTGAACCACACGGGCAAGCGAGTGTCATCAGCCCCCAACTACAGATCGGCAGCAAGGGGGGAAATTAATCTGTCAAAATGAGGTTTCAGGGTCCACCAGGCACCGTTGTCGATCCCCCCCCCGCCCTCCGGGCAATGACAGCCAATGCTACGCGTTCAGTTTCAGCCTATCAATGCCGTGTTTGTCTCGGTGAAATCACCCAAGACGTATGAAATCGAACACATGGGCACTTGCAGACATAGTAGCATAGACAAAAGTCAACTAAAAATCTATATATGTGATAAATAACTGCATATCAGTAATTTTAGGGAGTGTAGCACCCTATAATGTAATAATTTCCTGAAAATGTAATAAAATTTGCACTTAACTCAATCGAAAATGTAATAAAACCCAATAATGTAATAACTTCCCCAATAATGTAATAAGATATCCTGATGGATATTGTAATAACTTTTTACCGATAATGTAATAAGTTATTAGGAATTTATTACATGGTACTCAAAGTCTGCAATTTAACCCAATAGTCATTCTGTTGTTTCAAATCCAGCGTAAATAACATTCTTAGATACTTAAAACACAAAATGTAGAACTCTGGACTGAAAATGAACATATATATTACATTATTTTGTCAAGTATTACATTATCAGTTTTGGGAAAAAAAAGAAAAAAAGACCCACCTGAAAATGTAATAAATTCCCCAATAATGTAATAAGGTATTAAATTATCGGTAAAAATGTTGTTACAATATCCGTCAGGATATTTTATTACATTATGGTGAAGTTATTACATTTTCGATTGAGGTAAGTGCAAATTTTATTACATTTTCAGGCGTTATTACATTTTCAGGAACATTATTACATTATAGGAAATTATTACATTATAGGATGCTACTGGAGGCATTTATCATGTGAGTATAATTGAGTAAAAAGATTGATAAGTGATTGGAGGAAACGTAAGACATCAGGAGTCTTACAATATATGGACCAAAAGTAAAGAAAAAATGAAGTATCACTGAACTGAATTGACTTCGGCACAGCAAATAGATAAATAGTTCTTTATTGATCGGACGCATAACATTTAATAGGAATATCATTGTTTATGTATTTACCAGGATTGCGTGGCCATAAATTCCCCTGATTACGCTACTTTCTTCTGAAAAGGTGAAATAATTTTTTGATTTATTAATCCAAAAGACGCTGCTGAGCAGGATCTACAAAAAACACAAGCGCTTACCAGAAATCAGACAGGACACAAGGGGATAGAAAGACAAGACATACACAGAAGGCTTGACAAGACACAGGTGCACACAATCAGGCCAGAGGGGAACAAGGACACACAAGTAAACGCAAGGAGACGGAGTTTCAAAATAAAATAGGAACTAAATACCAAAACTGTGACATAACAGCACCTTCCTGAAGCTTTTTTGTTTTTATCTGAGCTTTGGGGTGAAACTTAACTTTTCCGTAAACGGGAACATGTCATATTTATGTAGAGATTAAGCAAGAGTTTAACCTAGAACAGTACTTACTATGTCAAAATCAAAAGTATAGACAGGCCATTTGTAATTTTAGGACTGTGACAAAGTGGGTGAGAGCACACCATGGGCCTGATTTACTAAAGGTTTGCGTGCGTAAAAACGTGTGCAAACTTGACATCACCCGCAAACCAATGTGCCAGCTGATCTACTAACAGCGTGCAAAGAGGACTGCGCCTCTCAAATGAGCAAAATAACACACGCTATTCATTTAGTACTTTTGCCCTGATGAATAATCAATATGGGGCGTACCCGCCAGAAATCCTAAATACTGGGAGGGAAAGATGCAAATAGGTTAATTTACCACACGCAATGAGATTTGCCAAGCCTGAAAGTAATTGCGCGTATTGTGATTGCGTCTGTATTTAATACGTTGAAAAGGAAGGTGCTAATCTGCTGCTGCTGTTATTGTGGCAAGGAGGCGACATCCAAAATCAAAGAATACGCAGAGAGAGAGTCTTTATTCTGCTGCATGCTATTTTAAAAATGGTTTTATTAAAGGCCACTTTTTCTTTAGTTCCTCGCCTTATATCTTGCCACCTTCTTTTCTTACCAACTGCATTTATTCTATCACAGATTTTCTCCCATATTGCGTTTCTTTTGGTAATGTTTAAATTTCTTTGCTGTAGTTCATGAATGTGTTTATTTGCCTCTTCCACTAATTTCTCTAACTCCAACTCGTCAAATTTCATTTTGCGCTTGCGACTATCCTGCTTTCCATCCAGACTCTCCATTTAACTCTCTCATTTAAATACATGCGGTTTGCACCTGTTATCAACTGCGCACGCATTCTTAGTTGATCACCCGCAAAACACGCAACAACAACACGTGCAAACGTTTTCAGTGCACACGCAATTTAGTACTCTTTATTTAGGATCTTAGTAAATCAGTGTCACCATTTCAGTCTACTATCTTAGTCCATCCAAATTCAACCGTGCTTGTTTGTTTTGGTTATAGGTTTATCATTCTTTCATACCATGCAGGCACATAGTACCCCGGGTTTGTTTGTGTTCTCAATTATTGCACTTAAAATAATACAGAAAAGTTTTGTTAAGTTTAAAGTAGTTTATTTGTTCAGTTTTGTCATTTATCATGAGGTTGATTATGTTACTTACCATACCCACCAGGTTCCAGTGTGAAAAGGAGGGAAAAGTGCAAACACTTCCTGTATTTATACCCAGTGACATCATTAGTGATGTCACTGGGTTGAACCATGTATTGGGGAGGTACATTTTGGATTTGTTTTCTTATGGATTTTGATTGTTTAAATTGATTTTGTTACTTCAATCTAATAAGTTAAATGTTATTTATAAATTAGGCGCCTTTTTGAAGAATGTCCTTCCTCTGTTTAAATGATTTAGATTTTTATTTTTTTTGGCCAAATTGAGTATTTTAGTTGAACATGTACAGCCTGCCACTTGCTACAAATGTACAAATGTTTGTGTTCTTGTGCTCCGTACCATGTAATCATGGTTGTGAGTTAAAATAAATGATTGATTGATTGATTGATTGATTGATTGATTGATTGATTGATTGATTGATTGATTGATTGATTGATTGATTGATTGATTGATTGATTGATTGATTGATTGATTGGAAATCACACTCATGTTTATTTTCCAGTGTTTTAAAAAGAGAAAGGACCCTCCTGCGTCACTGGTCAACCACAGCCTTCTGATGATCACCAGATCCACTAACCTGTAGGGCTGTAACAATACACTAATCTCATGATACGATACAATACACAATACACGATATTGAGGTCACGATAACGATACGATATTATAGCAGTATTTTTTTTAACAACCTTGAATGAGGAACATGAAAAAATTGTCTTTTATTTGAAATATACAAAATACAAAACAATGTGCATTACAGTTTGTAATGCTTTATAACTGTTTAAGTTTTAAAGAGAAAGCCAGGCCAACCATTTTCCACAAACTGAACTAAAAGTAAATGTCAGGTTTGCATTGAGCATCTTCAGTTTCATACAAGTACAAATATTTAGCCACAAAGTGAATAGTTTCTCTCATGTATGATTTGACTTTTTTCTTTTACAGAAATTTAACAACTAAAATTAAATAAATACATACAATTTTACATCATAAAAAAGATTGATTCATGTTCACCTTATAAGTGTAAGAGGGAGATTTATTTTTGTTAAGAAGGTTATTTTGGTAATTCAGGGTTCATTATTTTATAAATATATTCTTTATATTCTGATGTAAATCAGGGACTATAATGACACTAGTCAGTTTATCTGTAGTGATTAGTCTGTTTTAGATTGGGCGGAGTGATACGCCACAGTACGGCACTAGCTGCTGTGTTGATGTTCTAAAATCCTACACTGTTGAGGGACATTAAAGTACACTGGAACTCAGCAGAAGTTTCCCCGTGTTTATCCTACTCACGACCCCAAAAAGGTTTAATTTAATAAGGTAAGGCTTAACTCTATACCAGCCTTACATCAGTAAAAGTTCAGAGCTCAAAACCCCCAAGAGTCCCGTGATCGGGACCAAAACGGTACTAGTTTCTTCTGAGCGGAGGAAGATTTTGGTCCACGGGTCGAGGTGCGGTCGGCACAAATACGTGGCACGATATATTGTTACACCCCTACTAACCTGGTCATCTCCCGTTAAACCCCCTTCACTCATTAAAGCTATAATCCGGATGCAGCTGCGCTAGCAGACCAGCGCCAGGTGGAAAACCATTTAGGATTTGTGATCATTTGCTGATTAGCCAGGGATAATAAATCTGTCCCCAAGTCACAGAGGAAAACAATCAGTTTGGAAAAGCACAACATTTACTGTTCTTTGCCTGTAATTACATTTGCACAAATACTGTACACATAATCATCTTTTGCCATCATGAACACGCACAGATAATTAGTGGAAAAACAGGATATGCCAGCAGAAATTAGACTCTGGTGAATACTAAAGTAGAAATCTCATCTGCTTCCTTATGTGTTTGCCCGTCTCTTATTAATTTGGAGATATATTTTTGTGCAAATATGACATGCTCGGGTCTGACGAGGAGTTTCTAAACTTACAGTTTTGATTCCCCCTATGTCTGCTCATTTATCCTGACAAGGAACGCTCTAACCTTTCCCGGCGCGGTTGCTTACTCAGTGCGAGCAATTACAGGAGAACGAGAGGGGCCAGGCCCGGCTTTGTTTTAAAGGTTAACACACTTTACATCCCGGCACATCCAGCGCTTGAGAAATTTCCGCTGTCGACTAAATGAACATCTAGTTACACGAGCTCTGATGAAGAGTGCGTGCAGGGGAGGCCCACGTACGCAGAAACGCAGCGACGCCGCGACATCCGCCCACCCACACACTCCACGCGCCGGCCACCGCGGACGGCTTTGTTTGGCCGCTCTCTCCACGCAAATGCCAATTTCTCTGGGAGGTCAGACACCCCGTTTCTACTCTTTTAGCCGTTCTATTTACTCTGCCGACGCTTCTCTCCTCACAATTCATTTTTCTTTCCTCCCATCAATGTCAGCTCTATGGAAGCCAATTAGTTACAGCAGCACTAATTAAAGCCCCAGCGAATACAGCAGCGGTCAATAATCCCAGCGTAGAGTGAGAGAGATGCACGGGCGGTGACGTATCGGGCATATATTAGTGCCAAACTCTCGCACCAACGTCAGATTCAAACCCGTTAGAAATGCTAGAACTTGAAGATGGGAAAATGGGACGTTGCTTTCTTTACTTTTCTGCCTTCTCTAGCATGTTTCTGTGATTTTATTCCTCTCATTCCCTCCCCCCATCAATGCCTGTAATGCAGTCAGGACACGGTTTTGTCAATGAGGCCACTGATGTAACCAGTACTGGAGTTGTAAAATAAAATCAGGAAGGAAGGAAAGAAGGAAAGAAGGAAGGAAAGAAGGGAGGAAAGGAGAAAAGAAGGAAGGAAGGAAAGAAGGGAGGAAAGGAGAAAAGAAGGAAGGAAGGAAAGAAGGGAGGAAAGGAGAAAAGAAGGAAGGAAGGGAGGAAAGAAGGAATGAAGGAAGGAAGGAAATAAGGAAGGAAGTAAAGAAGGGAGGAAGGGAGAAGGAAGGAATGGAGAAAAGAAGGAAGGAAGGAAAGAAGGGAGGAAAGAAAGAAGGAAGGAAGGAAAGAAGGGAGGAAAGAAGGAAGGAAGGTAGGAAAGAAGGAAGGAAGAAAAGAAGGAAGGAAGGAAATGAGGGAGGAAAGAAGGAAATAAGGAAGGAATGGAGGAAAGAAGGGAGGAAGGAAAGAAGGGAGGAAGGGAGAAGGAAGGAAGGAAGGAAGGAAATAATGAAGGAAGTAAAGAAGGGAGGAAGGAAGGAAGGAAGGGAGGAAGGGAGAAAAGAAGGAAGGAAGGTAGGAAAGAAGGAAGGAAGAAAAGAAGGAAGGAAGAAAAGAAGGAAGGAATGGAGGAAAGAAGGAAGGAAGGAAGGGAATTAGGGATGAAAGAAGGAAATAAGGAAGGAAAGAAGGAAGGAAGGAAGGAAGGAAGGAAGGAAGGAAGGAAGGAAGGAAGGAAGGAAGGAAGGAAGGAAGGAAGGAAGGAAGGAAGGAAGGAAGGAAGGAAGGAAGGAGAATTAGGTTATTTTGACCCAAAGACGGAACAAGGGTTAAAGTGCAAATGAATCTTCATGTTTAGCTGAACTTCTCTGTTTTATGGTTTATTTATGCAGAAAAAGGCACATTTCTGACGGACAGAAATTATCTATGGGGACAGATAATTTGTGCTGATTACAAATAATATAATATATTACAAATAATAGCAGTGACCAAAACACCTTCAGAAATACTGCAGGAATGACATAGCAGCAGTTAAATGCAGCCTTCTGTAAGCTTTAAATATCCACTGGGCTTACATCAAATACATCAAAACACAACAATAAAAAACACTTTTCTGAACTTATCAATATGACTCTGTCCTTCACAGGATAAGTAAAATGGATCACTGCAAAAACTCAAAATCTTAACAAGAATATTTGTCTTATTATGGGCATGCCAAGTAATGGCATGACCATATTGCAATCGTCCAGAATGGCCCAAAGGGCAATGTTGCTAGCATTTTGCTAACAAGCTAAAGTCGCAAAAGTCTCACGTCACACCAGCGGGTGTACAGCATGACCCCGCTCCGATGTGGAAAAAATCCCCAAAAAATTAAACACGCCCGAAAAAATGAGGAAAAACATGAAAATGAAGGCGATATAATGGTATACAGAAAAGGTCCCTTTTCTTCCTTATTATTATTCCGCAACGTCCACCCATGCATGGCATACATCGTTGGATGCGTCTCGATCGTGCCTCGATGGGCATTACTTTTCTCAGTCAAAAGTGTTACCGTGGCAACACTAGATGCCAAAAAGAAAAAAAAAAGGCGAAAATTCGGACGCTTATTGCTCGGCCGGACTTTATCGTAGAGACATCGTTCAAACTTTCAAACACTCGGCCCGATTGGCACTAACGGACCGTACAAGCTCATTGTGCCATTTATTACACTTTTTGCGATATTGACTTTTCATTTCTTTCTTTATTTCCGTTTGACTTTGGACGCTTGTTGCTAGGCAACAGATTATCGTACAGACATCGTACAAAGGTTGCCAGACTTGGCACGCTGTGGACTTCAACATATTCAAATTTCATGAAGCTGTGATTTAAGGAAATTTTATGTCAAAATCCATGCCAAATGGCCCCATTCATTCGGATGGGGTTTTTTACCACGGTGAAACACAACCACTACAGCCCCAAACCAAAGCAGCGAGAGGGGACGAATGGGCAGTAGGGCATGCCCATATCAAAATTTCCTGAAATTTTCTAGTTTCTAGTTAAAATGTCTCTTTTTAGTAAAAAAAAATCTCATTACACTTAAAACAAGACTCATCACTGGAAAAACACAATTTTCACCTGTTTCAAGTAGATTTTCACTTGAAATAAGTAGATAAGCAGATTTTCCTACTTATTTCAAAGGAAAATGTACTTGAAACAGGTGAAAATTGTCAAATAAGTTATTTTTCTGGTGTTATTTTTCTGGTGATGACTCTAAATGTTGAAATAGCAGTAAAACCACATTCATTGATGAAATGACATAAGGGATGGAAAGGGGGGATGGCAGTTTTACAGGGGGGATGATTTGGACCGTTTTTATTTCAGGGGGGGATGCCATCGCCCCTCATCCCCCCTCAACTCCAGTACTGGATGTAACACAGAAAAAAACACAGAACCGTGCGATGGTAACACATTTTATCCTCTGGATAAAAATAAAAAATAAAAGTCCAATTTGGGAGCCCATTTAGCGAGGCTGCTCACTGAAGATAGAGGTTAAATTCAACTTTATTGAAACAGGCCTGACTGATTACGTGGCTGGCTGCGGCTCCCATTCCGCCTAATAATGCTGCCTGGAAGCAACAATCCTCATTGAGCCAGGACACGTATGATTTATTCTAATCCTGCAGAGGAAGCTTGCAGCGCCTCATAAGAATATTCACCACAATCACGACTGTGGGAACGTCAGGAAAACGTCCACATGTTCCACACACGGTTTCCTGTTGGAATATTAACCTTTGTACTGTCTTCGGGTCAAAATGACCTCATTCTCCTGTTCCTTCCTTCCTTCCTTCCTTCCTTCCTTCCTTCCTTCCTTCCTTCCTTCCTTCCTTCCTTCCTTCCTTCCTTCCTTCCTTCCTTCCTTCTTTCCTCCTGCTCTCTCCTTCCTTCCTTCCTTCCTTCCTTCCTTCTTTCCTCCTGCTCTTTCCTTCCTTCCTTCCTTCCTTCCTTCCTTCCTTCTTTCCTCCTGCTCTCTCCTTCCTTCCTTCCTTCCTTCCTTCCTTCTTTCCTCCTGCTCTTTCCTTCCTTCCTTCCTTCCTTCCTTCCTTCCTTCCTTCCTTCCTTCCTTCCTTCCTTCCTTCCTTCCTTCTTTCCTCCTGCTCTCTCCTTCCTTCCTTCCTTCCTTCCTTCTTTCCTTCTTTCCTCCTGCTCTCTCCTTCCTTCCTTCCTTCCTTCCTTCCTTCTTTCCTCCTGCTCTTTCCTCCTGCTCTTTCCTTCCTTCCTTCCTTCCTTCCCTTCCTTCCTTCCTTCCTTCCTTCCTTCCTTCCTTCCTTCCTTCCTTCCTTCCTTCCTTCCTTCCTTCCTTCTTTCCTCCTGCTCTTCCTTCCTTCCTTCCTTCCTTCCTTCCTTCCTTCCTTCCTTCCTTCCTTCCTTCCTTCCTTCCTTCCTTCCTTCCTTCTTTCCTTCTTTCCTCCTGCTCTTTCCTTCCTTCCTTCCTTCCTTCCTTCCTTCCTTCCTTCCTTCCTTCCTTCCTTCCTTCCTTCCTTCCTTCCTTCCTTCCTTCCTTCTTCTCTTCTTCTTTCCTTGACACTAGACAGCACAAGGGTTAACTGAAATAGTCTAAATATTGATCAAACTCAAATAATGCTGTTTATTTTACTCGACTAACAACAAAACACCTGAAGGATCTTTATCTGACTATTATGTAAAGCAGAGCAAACAAAAACCTCTTCACATACGAGAGGACAGAAGCAGTTGTTGTTTCCCCTTTTTGTTCTAAAAACAGACTCATAGTCATAATACTTCTCTTTTCTATTATTAAATAGCCTTATGTTTTCACAATCAAATCCTGAATGTTATTATTAACCTGAAATTTGAATAAAGACTGTTATTCAGCGTAACACACATCGCATTGTTCTGAATAAAGTTGCTTTCTTCAATGAAAATTATGACTAAATATCGTCGTCAACAAACCTTTATCACCTGAGGAAAACGAGACGAGACGCAACGAAAATGCCGGTCCATGTGACAATAACGATAATTAAATATGTAATGCAATATCGTAGAGGAATAAAAACCAGACTAAAATGTAGATTACAAAATAAAAACTCTGTCTTCATTTTCGTTGACCGTGTGGCAGGGTGGAGAGGTTGATGGGACAACGCGCACCTGTGTCCCATCCGCCTGAGTGGTGCGCTCTCCACCCTGCCTGCCTTATAAGGGAGAGCTGGACAGCAGCGAGGGGGTCGGAGGGGCTGCTAAGAAGGTGCTTCTGCACGTGTGTGTTGTTGAAACTGGTCTAATAAAAGGGTCTGCACGAAACTCCGTGTCTCTCCATCCTGTCGGTCGGGCCCCCGTAGCACTCGCCGTGCTACAGACCAAAACGAGACGAAATGTTCTACCAAAGATCCTTAATGTCCATGTTTGAAGTAGTTTCCTCTGGTTTAGTCTTTAAACCAGTTTAGTCTTTAGATCTTTGGAAACACTTTCCTACATAGACGTGGAAAAGAAAACCCAATGTGTCGTCAGAAAAGAAAAAGATGGGGAGAAATGTGGAAAAATACATATGTTGTCTTCTGTATCTGGAATGAATGTATTCTTGAGTCTATAAGTTAACATATAATTAAAGCTGTAAGCAGCGATGAACGGCCCTCCACCCTTGTGCACGTTCAGGCTGCAGTGGAAGCTTGTATGACTTGATGTAGATTCTTCAGGCCTGGACATTTAGTGGATGAAACCACCCACGACTCTCTATATCAAACCATTCAAAAGTGATGGCAGAAAGTAGGAACTATCCAATATGGACCAATCAGATGAAGGGTGGACGCGCTTTTTTGGCGGTCTATCGTCGCCACGGTAACGCTTTTGAAAGAGAAAAGTAATGTGCGTTGTTGCAGGATGGAGACGCACATTTTGATGTATAACACACCTGGGTGCACGTTACGGTTCGGGCGAAGAAGCGGCCGAAGAAAATGACATAAATTGCGCCAAAATTACACGATTAATTCAAAATGGCCGAATTCCTGTTGGGTTTCGGCCATGGCTCCAAGAGACTTTTCTTTAAGTTGCGACATGATACAGGTGTGTACTGATTTTCGTGCATGTACGTCAAACCGTATTGTGGGGCTTGAGGCACAAAGTTTTCTAGGGGGTTTGAGTTCTTCCTGTTTCCCATCTGCCCTGATTGTCTGCACCTGTGTCTCGTTAACCCTTGTGTATATCTGGTCTTGTCTTTCTCTTGCTCCATACTGTTTTGTCCTCCATGTGCCATGTCATGTTTTTCTGGTTTTGTCAAGTTTGGGTTCTTGTTTTGATTTTTGGATCTTGCATTGCAGCGTTTTTAGTTTAAATAAATCATCATTTTTGGAACTCCTGCCTTCTGGTCTCCTGCATCTGGGTCCTAATCCAACCTTCCTGACCCTAACCCTAACCTTGTTTGAATTGTAAAATGGGTTTGGCTAAATACAATCTTTGACTAAAACTAGACTAAAATGGACAATTCTGACTAAAATAAGACTAAAATGACTTTTAGTCGACTGAAACTTGACACAACTAAAAG
This sequence comes from Cololabis saira, assembly GCF_033807715.1. Lineage (NCBI taxonomy): Eukaryota > Metazoa > Chordata > Actinopteri > Beloniformes > Belonidae > Cololabis > Cololabis saira. The sequence goes on from NC_084599.1 coordinate 42,360,978, forward strand.
GAGAATGAACGTGACCAAAAACTAATCAAAACTAAAATGATAGCTTGACCCAAAGACTAAACTAAAGCTAGAATTGAAACAGGCTGACAAAAACAACATTAGTTCTGAACATTAACTTTCATTATAGTTCTTTTGTTGAGCTTTTAGTGCTGCTGTACTTTGACCTCAGCAGAAAAACTGGTTAATTTCCAATCCAGGTCCAGGATCTGGTTGTTTGGGACTCGGTGGCTGTACTGTGTCTGCTAGAAAACCGAATCATGCAACACACGTACAGTATGTGGTTCATAAACTGATGCAGCCGTCAGCTAAAGATGACTTTTCCATTAACATTTTATGCTTCACTGACCGAAGTTTTCAATTTGGCTGGAAAGAGGTTGCGATAATGTCAACCCAAGGAAATAAAAACTGGAACGTTCCTGGTTTTATTAAAGTGTGGTTGTTGTTTTTTGTAAGGAAATGTTTGGATTCTTTTTAAGGGGAACTTTTGCCCTGAGATTGAGTATTTACTGTTAAATACTATTACTGGTGCAATGAATGTCTCCTTCTGCTTTACTTTGAAAGCAGGATTATCGACAGCAGCTCTGCTATCTTTTGGAGAGACACGTCCAGAGCAGACGGTCCACACGTCTTCTCTGAGCTCCCTGATCCCGTCCCTGTCTCAGTTTTAGCTGAACTCCTTCTGAACAAAGTCAGGGCTGTGAACCGTTTGGTTTCAGGGAAGAGCTCAATAAGACCGACAATAAATTCAGCAAAATTGAGGTGAGAGTGCGGCCGTTTTTGTTCTACCTCTTCTTCCTCTGACTGAGGCGTCATGTGGTCAGTAAAACCAAAAGAGGAACATCCTTCACAGTCTGGAGACAAGTCTGACCAAGATGCAACGGGAACAACGGGGTCAATCGGAACGGATGAAACAGGAAATAGAAATAGGCTTTGATCAAAAGTCAAGGGAAGGATTTCTATTTCAAAAGCTTCATTGTAGTGCTGGGCGGTATGACCAAAAATTTATATCTATAAGGAAATAGACTGGCCGCTCCCGTAACAGTTGTGGTGCAACAGTTACGGAGCGGCCAGTCTATTTCCTTATATTACAACGTCGTTATTAATTGTTCGTTTTTTTTCCCACTTATTCCACCAAACACCGAAAGTGTTTTTTTTGCCATTTTCGGCCGAACAATTTTGCTTACTGAACAATCGGTGCATCAGTCTACTGCACAAACTCACAAACAGTGTCCAGCGGCGCTACGTTCCCAACGTTGTGTAGCTACTGTACATACTCACCGGTATTACGGTATATGAAAAATTCATATCATAAGAAAAATAAACACCGGTATTCAGTATGAACCGGTATACCGCCCAGCACTACTTCCTTGTATATCTCTTGTAATTTTGGTGCTAGGATATCTATATACCAGTGACGTGCGGTGAGGTTCATGGTTGGTGAGGCCATGACTTCTTTAGTGTCAGATTTACAAATATATAAACCAAAAAGGGAAGCTTATTCAACAGGTTATTTCATATCTCATCAGCATCCTTCACAAAAAAACACACGCACGCGCGCACGCGCGCACACACACAGTACATATTTCAGATACGTAAAGGTAAGAAAAATGTGCATTTGCTCTACACCCTCCATGTGTAGGCCGTCGCAATTCTATAATTCATACAAAATAAATGAGTATAGACTGGTGTACAAAACCACAGATTTAAATTTTGACCTTTAGTGAAATATTCAGTTGTTTTTAAAACGTTTAATTCTGATACTTTAATCAATTTAATACAGATTGCTCAACAAAAAGCATGAAAAGAAAAACAAATAATATTTTATTTAAGGCCAAAATTTGGTTTTTAAATATTCTATTGTATTTTTCTTAATCTAATCTCTTTTTTATAAGATTGAAAGTGTTTTTGGTCTTACTTTTATTTGTAAATGAAGTCCATGCGCCTGTCCTTCGCCACAAAAAACCTCTGTTACTTTGTTGTAAAAGTCCTCCTTATTTTAGTACGTGAGCGAACGGCGTTGGCTCACGTTCGCCCCCTTCAGGTGAGGCAGAGTACTGTCTGCCTCACCCTGGGCCTTTTTCACTGCGGTTTTATTTCCCATCAGCGAAACTAAATATGTCACTAACAAACATTAAACTTTAATGGTTAAAGACATTAGCCAGACTGTGGAAAATCAGGTCAAATAAACGTATCTGCAAACTTTATATTGGCGACATGCAGAGATACGGCAACCAGCCACGCCAATCACACGTATCAACCCAGTTTGTGATGGATTGCGCAATCAGAGCTCAGCTCGTTGCTGCCGCTCCTCACGTTTCAGCCCCGTATTTGAACAGGAAATAGGCAAATTCAGCGATTTTGACTATAATAAATGTTCGAAATTAGTCATACATAAAGATCAGTGGACAAATATTAGTATAAATTTGATGTAGGGCTGGGCGATATGTCAAGATTTTAATATATATCAATATATTTTCAAACGCAATATGGTATGAGACAATATCGTTTATATCGATTTAATTTTTTAATTTTTTTTTTTTTTTATTTTTTTTATTATTTTGATATAGCTTATTTTGTGACAAATTGACTTGAATGTTTTATTTCAGATTTGCACAAATTTTTTGTTATTTGCACAACTGTCAACCTCAGTGGAAAAGTCTGCCTGTTACTGTCTACATTGTATTAATTGTACAGTGTATTTTAATGTAATTGTTATGCAGGAAAGGGATATTTGTTTTATTTTATTCAAGAAGCATTTTTATTCTATATATGCAGGCAGTTTATTTTTATTTCATTTGTTTTATACATTTTGATATTGTGCAGACCTCTGACAGGTGAGGCTCTGCCTCACCTGTCATCATGGCCGCACGCCCCTGCTATACTGCTTGTAATATTCCACCTGGAATCCGTCAAGGCCCGGTGACTTCCCCGATTTCATACATGAAACTGCTTTCCTGATTTAATTTTCTGTTATTAAATGATCTAATAATTCCACCTGTTCAGGTAACAATCTAGGCACATTAATATTAGAAAAAAATTCTGTCAATTCTTCTTGTTTGAGATTGATGTCTGATGTATATAGTTCTTTGTAGAACTGTTGAAAGACCTCATTTATTTCTTTTGTCGAAGAGACTGTTTCCTAAAGAAATAGGCTTTCAAAATAAAACAGGAACTTGATCAAGAAAATAGGAAATGTAGAGTAAAATAGTGAAACCTGAACAGGAAACCCTACTGACATTTACGCAAGCATTCAGTCGCTATGTTCATCATTTAGAAATAAGAGAGAAGAAACATACAACCGAGGTCTGAAGCCATAAAGATAATTCAAAAACATTTTTTCTGCAACTTTAAATCCAAATTGTGTAATATGAAGCAGTAATTTAACTAAATAACAGCCGTTGGAAGTCATTGGATTGACATCAACATACATTTTCTTCTTAAACAAACTCTTGTTGACCCACCGATGAAATAATTTAGTTAAATAACTGCTTCATATAACACAATTTGGATTTAAAGTTGCAGAAAATGTATGTTTCTTCTCTCTTTACTTTAAATGATGAACATATGGCATAAATATATAACTTTTAACAGCAATTAAAACCATGTTAAACATGTTATAAGACTCAAGTATTAACATGTTTCATCTGGAACAGCAGTAGCATTCCCAACACTTTCCTTGGCTACGAGTTGTGAGGAATTTCCAAGTATGCAGCACTAGTCGATGTATTTGTTCCTTGAACATTAACTAGAGTTTCTTTTTTAGCCGGATGCCAGCTAAACAACGCTGGGGAGAGAAACGCGAATGACGTCACCATGCATTCACGCCCAGCAGAAAAACATGGCGACAAAGCGGCATAAACGCTCGAAAGTTTGGTTACATTTTACCAAAATGGATGACAACAGGGCGACTTGCAATACTTGCAATGTGGACATTTCAACAAAGGGAAGAAACACTAGCAACATGCAAATGCATTTGCATACACAGCAGGCAATAACTTTGAATGTGTTTGATTTGTTCTGTGTCCGGAGTGAATCTTCTCAACCTGCAGCAGCGACGACGTTAGCTAGTCCTCTGCTGTTGATACTGCATAACTAACAAACTAACACTGCCTATCATGTTAGTGCCATTTGCCTTATTGTAAAACCTGCTATTACTAACTACTAACGTTAAATGAATCCCTTCTCATGCATTACATTTAGATGACCATGACGTAGTGTGACCGGCTCAGGGGCTACCGCTACCGCTACTGCTACCGCTACCGCTAGCCCAAGGCTGGGGCGTCTTAAGACCTCACTGTTGACCTCACTTGTACTTTTTTGTTCAAAGATATAAAACAAAGTTGATGCTAATCGACCTGTTTGTTTCTCCTTTTTTCCAAATGAGAATCGATAAAGAATCGAATCGAAAATGGAATTGGAATTGGAGAAATCTTATCAATTCCCATCCCTACCCTTGTGCATTTAAAAATTGAGCTTAAAAGTTTCCTCTTCCATGAAGCTTGTCGTCAGAGTTAGCTTGACTGCTGCTACAGGCCCGGATGGCTGGACGACCTCCCATGATGCACTGGGCCCTTCTCTTTCACTCTTGTATGTATATTCCATGGCTACTGCTCACTTTGGGCTTCTCCTGGTTGGTCTCCCAGCATGCATCCCTGCACAAATCTGTCTGGATTCTCTTTCCTGTTCTCTCACACCGCTGTTTTTCCTTGTGGCCGTTTTATATCAATTCATATAAATATGGTTTGCATGGAACTGCAATAACACTGGATTCTGATTAGACTGAATCATAAAGTTTCACTGTCATGAAAGGAACTTGTTGCATGTTATCAGAAGTGCCTTTGCATTACATGTCAAGTAACTACAGTATGGAGACTATGCAATGCTGAAGTTTAGTGAACTTTAAACTTTACACTATGTCTACTCATGACCATAGTTTTGCATTTTGAGACATAGAATTAACTGACACTATGAAAGCTTTGCAGTGGGTCTTGTTGGTGGCCAGACCCAACAATCTTCTTGGGCCAAAGGTTTGGAAAATGGTTTCCATCCATCTTTTTAGGGCTGTTGTCACACATACAGTACAATAGCTGCTTTGTCATCGCACCGCTGCCAAATAAGTTGTTCTGAGTCCGTGTTTGTACCTGCTAGCCGGCCCAGCAGCTCACACACTTCAGTCCAAACCACTATTTCAACTACCAACCTCAGGAATAAAAACGGTCCAAATCATCCCCCCTGTAAAACTGCCATCCCTCCTTTCCATCTCTTATGTCATTTCATCAATGAATGTGGTTTTACTGCTATTTCAACATTTAGAGTCATCACCAGAAAAACAACACCAGAAAAATAACTTATTTGACAATTTTCACCTGTTTCAAGTAAATTTTCACTTGAAATAAGTAGGAAAATCTGCCAGTGGGACAAGATTCATCTTCTTATTACAAGCAAAAAAATCTTGTTCCACTGGCAGATTTTTCTACTTATTTCAAGTGAAAATCTACTTGTAACAGGTGAAAATTGTTGTTTTTTCCAGTGACTAGTCTTGTTTTAAGTGTAATAAGATTTTTTTTACTAAAATGAGACATTTTAACTAGAAATAAGACAAATATTCTTGTTAAGATTTTGAGTTTTTCAGTGATCCATGTTACTTATCCTGTGAAGGACAGAGTCATATTGATAAGTTCAGAAAAGTGTTTTTTATTGTTGTGTTTTGATGTATTTGATGTAAGCCCAGTGGATATTTAAAGCTTACAGAAGGCTGCATTTAACTGCTGCTATGTCATTCCTGCAGTATTTCTGCAGGTGTTTTGGTCACTGCTATTATTTGTAATATATTATATTATTTGTAATCAGCACAAATTATCTGTCCCCATATGATAAAATCCATCATCCCCCCTGATTTTTTTTTTACAACTCGAGTACTGTGAATAACGAATAAATGAAGTGAAACTCCAACAGGGCCGAGGTGTCACAGAGTCTCGTTGCAGCGTTGCACCTTCTATGAACTCGCTCTTGTCCCAGACAAGTTTAAACAACTTCCAGTTATGCACTTAGAAGATTTGAATGTTAGTACCAAATTCGGAGGTGGCCTGGCGGGTTTTTTAAGAGTGTAAACACACCTTTATTTAACCAGGTAAAAAACTCATTGAGATTAAAACCTCTTTTTCAAGAGTGACCTGGCCAAAATGGCAGCATAAAAACAATACAACAACATACAAACAGAGACAGTCAGTCTCACATTCCGGGGAAACAATAGTAAAACAATAGTCAAATTTACACAACGGGGCAGTCACAAGAACCGAGAGAGCTAATTTCTCTGACTTTTAAAATTGATTTGAATTCACCCAAGGATACTAGATCAACCAATTTCAAGTCCTTCTCTCATCATTCCAGGTTGACGGGGCAGAAAACTGGAACGCCTTTTTACCCAGTTCAGTTCTGGCTCTCGGGACCTGCATTTGAATAAAGTTCTGTGAGCGCAGGTTCATAATGGCTGACGTTTCTACACATGTGCACACACAAATATGTAGGGAGACGTCCCAAAATGGATTTATAAAGCTGTTATTCATTGATGAAGCATTGTGACACCGTGGCTGACCTGAAACTCCAGCTTCCTACCCCCTGCAGGGGCCACACCTTGGAACTAGCTTCAACAAAGACTTGAACCACGGGAATGCCATATGATGAAGTTCCTGACTGACTGATATGTTAATACCAACTCATTTGGCCACAGACTTGAACCACGAGAACTCCCTATGGGGTAATTTACAACTTAGTGACAGTCATGCCAAATGCCCGATACCGGCATTTGGCCACAGATCACATCTGACAGTAAATTGCTTTTTGTCTCTCACTTGGCTTGTTTATTCCTGCCTTTTGTGCTTTGAACTTATTGTATAAAAGTCATGATTCCAACCACTCTGGGTCGGCACACCAACCCATCCATCATTACAGTATAATGTATTACATATAAATCATCCATTCTTGGGATGACTCTGCAATTCATACCAGGACGAGGGAGCGAATGCTTTGAAGGAACGTTCCCCAAAAACAGTTGGGGTACGAGGAATAGTGAACATTATCGATCTGTCCTGCCTGTTGACTTTGGAAACCAAGAGAGAACACAAATAAGAGCTCATGTCACACAGGATGGCCTTACAAAGAAAACAATACCAGTGTTTCCATCTACGATTGTACAAAGAAGGCCAGCCCAACGGTCTCATAACGACTACAGCGATGAGCAGGAAAACCTGAATCTGTTATAAATCTTAATGCTGCATGATACACTGAATCAAGTATTGATACAAACGTTGCCTGAATCAGTCTTTTTCTTGCATTAAAGGAGAAAGAACTTTTGTTTCTATAATAGAAAGCCAGTTTAACCCAGAGTTTCTTTGTAAGACACTCAATATGGTACATAAAAGATGGATTTCCATGCAAGTAAAATCCCAAGTATTTGTCAATCACTTTCTCATCTTGTGTAACAACGTGACAAGCTTCCTCCGTCTTCCCTGATTTTTAAAAACACATTATCTAGTTTTGTCAGGATTGAGCTCAAGTATTAATTGATTAAGATTCCTCTGAATAACGTTTAAAGCACATTGTAGCTTTTGTATGGCACCTTTTAATGTACAAAATAGTGTCATCTGCATAAAAGTGAAAATTGTCACAAGTTACATTTTGACAAAAGATATTGATAAATCCTCTAAGCTAACTATTAAGTGTTTATACACTAGTTTTATTCCAAATATCAATTCATGACACTCGATACCTTGAATATTACCACTGCACGTGTTTAACTATCTGTTTTAGTTGTAGCTTTCACTGATTGGCTATATTTTGCTTCGTTTCACCACTAGATGTCATTAAGTCTTACACTGCTGTGTGAAGCAGCACAAGGGACTTTCTCTCAGGAAACGTGGTCTTGATCAGCGGTTTCTCAAACTCTTTGGGGTCCTGGACTAGAGTTGCCACCTTTCAGAAAGAGAAATAAGGGACGCCCCGATTTCAGCAGCGCAGGCACAAAAAAAAGGGACATCACCAAAACTTCTAAACTGCATAGAAATGTATTTATTTTATATGAAAAAATAAAATGCTTTGATTTAAAGTCTAAAGTGCTTTAATAGCGTTGAACTTGCATGACTGTAGAGACAGACAACCATACTAGCAACGGAAATATCCTCCTATGCTACGTATGTCCACATCAGCCAACATGTAGAATATAGACTAGTTAATTTATTTCAATAATCCAACTAGAATATGGTGTAAAAGTTAATTTATTTCAATAATTCAACTAGAATATGGTGTAAAAGTTAATTTATTTCAATAATCCAACTAGAATATGGTGTAAAAGTTAATTTATTTCAATAATTCAACTAGAATATGGTGTAAAAGTTAATTTATTTCAATAATTCAACTAGAATATGGTGTAAAAGTTCATTTATTTCAATAATTCAACTTAAAAGGCAAAACTAATACATTACATAGTCTCATTACAGGCAAAGCAAGATATTTTAAACCGTTATTTGTTATAATTTTGATGATTGAATTGTTTATTGAGTTCATAAAATATTCTAATTTTTTTAGATTTTTTTGGGGGGTGGGTTATAAACTGTGAGTCATAATCATCAACATAATAACAAATAAAGGCTTGAAATATCTCACTTTGAATGTAGTGGGAAATAATATATTTGTTTCACCTTAAGTTGAATTTACTACAAATGAAGTTTTGCAATATATTCAAATGTTCCGACCTTCACCTGTATATTACTACATAAATAAATAAGAGCATAATGTGTGTCTGTATTGGTTCAATACGGAACGCAACTTTTAATTCCCAATTACGTAAAGATTCCGTATTTTAAGGGACGGGTGGCGACGCTATCCTGGACCCCCTGCAAGTTTGTGATCAACTCTGCTACGTCAGGAACAAGCAGTCTTTGTTTTACTGTACTGTTACTGTGCTTATCGTCATCTTACATTTCCTTCCGGATTAATAAAGTATCCATCGATCTATCAGTCTTCTTTGTTTTTAGGAAAAATATTTGTAACATTATTGCAATTTCAAGCGCTAACTTTAACTTTGCAGGTTAATGAGCTTTCTACGGTGACCGAGACCCGCCATTGCTGAAAATAAAAGTAACGCTGCAAACAGAAACAAACGCTGCTGCAAATTAAAGAAACGCTGCAAATAAAATAAACGCTGCTGCAAATAAAATAAACGCTTTGCAAATAAAATAATAAACGCCGGTGCAAATTTTAAAAAACGACGCAAATAAAAAAGCCACAACGGAAGTGAATTACTGGGGACTATTTTTGCTGATGCACCGGTGTTTTTTATGTGAGAGGAGAAGAAGAAGACGAAGAAGACGTAAGTAAAAAGGAAGAAATAAGAAGAGCGAGGAATAAGAAGAACAACGAACGAGAAAATAAGTGAAAAGGTTAATGTTCAACGTCGCTACGTGTAAATTTTTTCGTATTCTTCTTCTCCCCTCACACAAAAACACCGGTGCATCGGCAAAAATAGTCCCCGGTAATTCACTTCCCTTGTGGCTTTTTTATTTGCGTAATTTTTTTTATTTTTATTTGCAGCGGGGTTTCTTTATATTTTCAGCGTTTATTTTATTTGCTAAGCGTTTCTTTTATTTTCAGCAATGGCGGGTCTCGGCCACCGTAGCTTTCCCCCCAAAAAGCTTCCTGTTGGGGGAAAGTTTGTATTAACAGTGTCATCCAGTAACTTCAACAATGCAAACGGGTGCAAGATTTCTTATTAAAATACAATAAATGATGAATGTGAAAGAAAAAAAGAAGGTCATGTTACTCTCCGTAGTTTAGGTAGATAAAGGTCTCGCTCACATTTGGGTAAAATAATAATCCATTTCTATAAATGTTCTGTATTATCATGGACCTCTTGCATTTACAACACGGGCCACTAAGGGCCCGCGGACCCCGGGTTGAGAATCACTGGAAAACCAGCCAAAGTAACTTTGAACTCCGTCCTGTGACACGTCAACGTGATGAAACCAGCTCAGCGAGCTGCAACGGATGTGATGCAGAAGAGATAAAAATACTCCAGGACGGACGGACGGACGGACGGAGGAGAAAACAGACGGAGTTACAGAGAAACACAATTACCCGCAGCTAAAACAGACGACAGGCCTTTGTGCTGCTTTAATTTAATTATTAAACGCCCATTAGATCAATAGGTACGTATGGATTAGTTGTCCAGTCTGTTATTCCAACATGCTGCTGTAATAAATATAACTGTGATTAATGATTCATTTCAGCGGTTCCTCTGTGGCCGCGGAAGAATCTGAGATTAAAACTGTTAAATTATGAAAAAAGAGGTTAGTTTAAGTACATTTATCTCAGTTTACGGTTGATGAATAAAAGTGACTAAAGTCTCTACGAGGTCAAATGTTTAAGTCTTGTGTTTCAGGTCAAGGAAGGAGGAAGAGAAGAAGGGAGGAAGGAAGGAAGGAAGGAAGGAAGGAAGGAAGGAAGGAAGGAGGAAGAGAAGAAGGGAGGAAGGAAGGAAGGAAGGAAGGAAGGAAGGAAGGAAGGAAGGAAGGAAGGAAGGAAGGAAGGAAGGAAGGAAGGAAGGAAGGAAGGAAGGAAGGAAGAAGGAAGGAAGGATAGAAGGAAGGAAGGAAGGAAGGAAGGAAGGAAGGAAGGAAGGAAGGAAGGAAGGAAGGGAAGAAGGAAGGAAGGGGAAAAAAGAAGGAAAGAAGGAAGGAAGGAAGGAAGGAAGGAAGGAAGGAAGGAAGGAAGGAAGGAAGGAAGGAAGGAAGGAAGGAAGGAAGGAAGGAAGGAAAGAAGAAAGGAAGGAAGGAAGGAAGGGAGAAAAGAAGGAAGGAAAGAAGGAAGGGAAAAAAGAAGGAAGGAAGGAAGGAAGATGATGGAAGGAAGGAAGGAAGGAAGGAAGGAAGGAAGGAAGGAAGGAAGGAAGGAAGGAAGGAAGGAAGGAAGGAAGGAAGGAAGGAAGGAAGGAAGGAAGGAAGGAAGGAAGGAAGGAAGGAAGGAAGGAAGGAAGGAAGGAAGGAAGGATAATTAGGTAATTTTGACCCAAACACAGTAAAGGGTTAAGTCTAATCTTCAAAAACTTGCAGGTCACCGGAAAAAACATGTTTGTGTTTTTATATTTTACAGATTTTTTGAGTCTCTTTTACAACTTAACAGAAATGTAATGTTGTCCAGTTTCCTTCTCATCACATTGACTTCCGTTTCCGTTCCAATGACTTTCTTAAGACTTTTAGTCTCCTCTGCCACGACTTTGTGCAGCTCTGTGAGCAGTTTCATCGTTAGTTTCATCGATGCGCGACATCGTGCCATAAACTGCCATAAACTTCCATAAACTGATACGCAGTTGTCACAAGATCAAGCCGGGGCTCTTTAACTCGGCTCATCTTTGGCTGATACCAGGGACAGGAAGCCAGGAGGGCTCGGCAAACGCTTCCTGGAAACTACGCAAATGTTCTTTCAAATGAGGCTGAAATGAATATTTCATCAGGGGAAAAATAAATCAAGCCTCTTTTTTGTGCTGCTTTGAAATCTGAGCAACACGGATTGTGCGTTTGATTCATTGGTGTTTCCCCTTTTCTCTGTGGACAGGGATGATTATGAAATAACAGTCCGGTCTGGTCCTCAAAGTTCACCTCGTTCACCCAAACCCCCTAAAAACATCAGTGACATTTATTGAGAGGGTTTTCTGAGAGGGAGCTGGTTTTTGGTGATAAAACTGAAATCAAAAACTCCCCTCATGGTCAGACTGGGTGTGGAGATCTGGGGTTTAACACAAATATGGACAAGTTTATTTAATCAACATTTAGAGAATGTTATCCTCCTTTTGTTTAACATGTCTTTCCTCTCGCTGTTTATTCTGTTTCTCTTTTGTGTGGCATTTTATACGTAGAGAAAGGTGAGCAAAGATAGTCTGTGCACAGTACTGGAGTTGAGGGGGATGGGGGGGGTGAGGGGGGACGTCATCCCCCCCTGAAATAACGGTCCAAATCATCCCCCCTGTAAAACTGCCATCCCTCCTTTCCATCCCTTATGTCATTTCATCAATGAATGTGGTTTTACTGCTATTTCAACATTTAGAGTCATCACCAGAAAAATAACACCAGAAAAATAACACCTTCCCCCCTTCCTTCTTTCTTTCCTCCCTTATTTCCTTCCGTCCTTCTTTTCTCCCTTCCTTCCTTCCTTCCTTCCTTCCTTCCTTCCTTCCTTCCTTCTTTCCTTCCTTATTTCCTTCCTTCCTTCCTTCTTTCCTCCCTTCTTTCCTTCCTTCCTTCTTTTCTCCCTTCCTTCCTTCCTTCCTTCCTTCCTTCCTTCCTTCCTTCCTTCCTTCCTTCCTTCCATCTTTTCTCCCTTCCTTCCTTCCTTCCTTCTTTCCTTCCTTATTTTCTCCCTTCCTTCCTTCCTTCCTTCCTTCCATCTTTTCTCCCTTCCTTCCTTCCTTCCTTCCTTCCTTCCATCTTTTCTCCCTTCCTTCCTTCTTTCCTTCCTTCCTTCCTTCTTTTCTCCATTCCTTCCTTCTTTTCTTCCTTCCTTCCTTCTTTTCTCCCTTCCTTCCTCCCTTCCTTCCTTCTTTTTCTCCTTCCCTTCCTTCTTTTCTTCCCTCCCTCCTTCCTTGACAGCAGAAGGGTTAAAGAGGGATCTCTCTGGGAGATAAAGCGGTGACGGCTGCAGCCGCCGAGCCGTCGTGGTCGTAGTAAAGTGTTACACGACAACTCCCACTCACAGGGAGGGACGTCCTCTTTAATCGTTCCTCTAACTCTAACTCTCTTACTGCTTTTTAATCCGTAACCAGCGAGTTCTGCTTCACTTTCAGGGCCGGACGTACAAGTTGACACAAAACAACGGTGATAAATCACGAGGCCGGGTCTGCAAATGAAGCCCCATGAAAGTGTCCCGGTCTAATGAGCAGCCTGTGCACAAAGATGGAGAGGTTGTAGCTGCTGCTTCTCTCTCCTGCTCCCGGCGAGTGTTTATGAGATATCAGTCCGTACGCTGACCACAGTCTCCGGTGGAAACTATCTGCAGACGACTCCACGCGGAACAGACGCCTATATTTATATGAAACAACGGAAGGTTCCTCTTTAGCCTCGTGGCAGTTATAAATAGGTGTTTTTTTTACATTTTAACGGGTGCAGATGAACCGCTGACCCCTGTTTTGAAGACACTGGTTTTACCCGGGGATGACGAGGGAGGAGAGAGGTTTCAGTAACTGCAACGTGAAGGTGTTTCTTGATTACAGAGCTGGAATCCTAACTGTTTTTTATTCACCCTCTGCAACATTTAAAGAGCCACCGAGGCTGCAGAAAGTCTGACGTGGAGAGGTGGTCAGATGATGGATTGATTGATTGAAATCTTTATTTCGAGCATATAAATATTATTTATATTATAATATTTATTTATTTTTTTAATAATATTTCGAGAATATTGATTATTCATTATGCACTTCGAGAAAAAAAGTCAAAATGTTGAGAAAAAAGTCGAAATGTTGAGATTAATGTTGAAGTACAATTTCGAGAAAAAAGTCGAAATGTCGAGAAAAAAGTCGAAATGTCGAGAAAAAATAGTCGAAATGTCAAGAAAAAAGTCGAAATGTTGACAGAAAAGTCAAAATTTCGTGAATAAAATTGAAATGTTGAGAAAAAAGACGAAATTTTGACTTTATTCTTGAAATTGTATTTCAACATTAATCTCAAAATGTTGCCTTTTTCTCGAGCATATTAAATATAAAAGAAAAACAATTACACAAAACATCAGAATACAAATAAACAGTCATTAAATAAACCCTCGTGCCCGAAAAGGAGTAGGAGGAAGTAAAAAACTTACGAGGTCCTACCCCTTGTTTCTTTTGCAATTTAGCTTGAATACAAAAATAAATATAAGAGCAAGCTTTACTTTCTCAAAAAAATATTGCATTATAAAATGCATCATGCAAGATGCAAGATGCATGATCTGGATTCTGGAGACAAGGTGGGGGATTGGTTGATGGGTGCATGGATTCTACAGACATATATAAAGATATAACGGTGGGGTTGGGGGGGTATAAGTGGAAAAAAGGACCTTTTTTGAGACATACGTACCTCATCCTCCCCATGCTGCTGCTGCGGCTGCTGGAGGGGCTGCTGGTCTCCATCACCGCCTCCTCTCCCCGGGCAAAAGCTCCTCCATCCTCCCCGTTTCTGCGTGTTCCTCCGGTGGCATTCACGCCTCGGATCCCCCTGTCTCTCCTCCTCTCTCCCTCTTCTCTCTGGCTCTGGTCCTCACTACCAAACCGGCAGGTCTCTCCTTTTTTCTGCAGCTGCAGCTCTCCTCCCTTTCCGTCCGTTCTGCACCGCAAGCCTTTATTTGGTCCTCCAAATTCAAATAAACGCTATAAAAAAACACCGAGGGGCATTTCTGATTTCTGATCTCCGATCAGCTGCTTTCCCGACGTGATCCAAGTTGATCCTCCTCTGTAGAGGCGTTATTTCTTAAAAAAAAAAAAAAAAAAAAAGGTGTGTGGATAAAGGTAAAACAGAATCCCCCGGACGTTATCCGACGCCGCTCCGGGATGGAGCGCATGCAGCGCGCAGCGCGCAGCGGCTGCAGGAGCTGCAGGATGAAGACGCGCCTGGAGACGCACCGGAGCAAGAACCGGATCAGCTGCAGGAGAAAAAAAACCACAGATGCACAAATTAAAGCTTGCACATCTGAGTGCGATCCCTGCCAGAGATGTCAGAGAAAGACATTCCCCCAGACAGTCCGAATGTGGGAAAAGAAGAGCCAGAAGTGATTTATTCTCACCTCCCCACTGGGGTCGGTCAGTCCGCCCTTTCCCTTTCTGCGTCCCCCCCTGCTCTTCCTCTGGTCCGGGGGCTTTTCCTCTTCCTCTGCTCTGCCTCTTCCTCTGCACCGTGTCGGACCCCTCGACCACTGCCGGAGCTCTCACACCCGTCTGGACCCCGTCTGTCCGTCCGTCCGTCCGTCGGTCTGTCCGACTCTGACGGAGCTCCAGCGCGTCACTGCGCTTTTACGGGGGGATGAGACCACGTGACCCGCGTGATGCGCTCCGAGGGGACGGCGCTAGAAATAAAACAGTGGAGAGTAAAGGAAGGAAACACAGCCCTGCTTTTCTTTGGGTTTATATCTCAGTGTTTTATTGTTTTTTTTTCTTTTTCTTCCTTTTTTCCCTCTTTTTTTTCTTTTTTTCTCTCTCTTTTTTTAAGAAAATGCCAGGGTATGTTTTTTTTTTTTTTTTTTTTCGGCCAGGTGAAGTTAATATATGTGAGTGAGAAGAGAATGTGCAGGTGAGGAAGAGTATTAGGGCCAGGTAGGAGAAAAATAAAAATAATATTTTAGAGGAGGAAGATTTTTTTTGTCATTATGCATTTCGAGAAAAAAAGTCCAAATGTTGAGAAAAAAGTCGAAATGTCCAGATTAATGTTGAAGTACAATTTCAAGAAAAAAGTCGAAATGTTGAGGAAAAAGTGGAAATGTCGAGAAAAAAAGTTGAAATGTCGAGAAAAAAAGTTGAAATGTCGAGAAAAAAAGTCGAAATGTCGAGATTAATGTTGCAGTACAATTTCAAGAAAAAAGTCGAAATGTCGAGAAAAAAGTCGAAATGTCGAGAAAAATAGTCGAAATGTTGAGAAAAAAGTCGAAATGTCGAGAAAAATAGTCGAAATGTTGAGAAAAAAGTCGAAATGTCGAGAAAAATAGTCGAAATGTTGAGAAAAAAGTCGAAATGTTGAGATTAATGTTGAAGTACAATTTCAAGAAAAAAGTCGAAATGCCGAGAAAAAAAAGTTGAAATGTCGAGAAAAAAAGTCGAAATGTCGAGATTAATGGTGCAGTACAATTTCAAGAAAAAAGTCGAAATGTCGAGAAAAAAGTCGAAATGTCTAGAAAAATAGTCGAAATGTTGAGAAAAAAGTCGAAATGTTGAGATTAATGTTGAAGTACAATTTCAAGAAAAAAGTCGAAATGCCGAGAAAAAAGTGGAAATGTAGAGAAAAAAAAGTTGAAATGTCGAGAAAAAAAGTCGAAATGTCGAGATTAATGGTGCAGTACAATTTCAAGAAAAAAGTCGAAATGTCGAGAAAAAAATTGAAATGTCGAGAAAAATAGTCGAAATGTCGAGATTAATGTTGAAGTATAATTTCAAGAAAAAAGTCGAAATGTCGAGTAAAAAGTCAAAATTTCGTGAATAAAGTTGAAATGTTGAGAAAAAAGACAAAATTTTGACTTTATTCTTGAAATTGTATCTCAACATTAATCTCAACATTTTGACTTTTTTCTCGACATTTCGACTTTTTTGCACAATAAGTGCACAATAAAAAAGAATCTTCCCCTGTCAAATATGTTTTCTCCTGCATGGCCCTAATACTCTTCCGTAGGAGGGGGTGGATAATGGTGGGAATTGGAGATTTTACCAACAGATAAGATTCCTGTCGAGGTTTGGAGTAGCAGGAGCCCGAGGGGCAGGACTTCCAGAAAAACTGGTTTATGACATGAAACATGGTGGAGAGAACCGTATGGATCTACGGAGGACCAAAACTTACATGAAAAATAAAAAACTAATTTTATCTTTTTATTTTGGCTCTAATTTATAGCAGGTTTTCCAGCACTTGCAGTATAACCATATGATACCTGTCAAGTTTTGGGTTTAAAAGTACAGGAAATTTCCCGCCGCTGTCCCACCAGCCCAACCGAGGTCCAGTATCTGACATTTTAAGATAGATTTACGAGAAATCCAAAATATCTACCTGTCAACCACTTACAGACAATTATGTAGTTGTACCTTTGTTGACACTGAAATGCTGTGGACGTTCCTTTGTGTTGGAGCTATTTGTCACTTTTGCATTATTTAATAATTTATCATTTAGTTAGTTTTTGTGGTTTAGTTTTGGGAACACACCTTTTAGTTTGTTTATGATATTTAGTATTGATTAAGTTTATTTTGGTACTGAAGCATGCTTTTATTTTGAAGGTGCTGCGGTTAGATACGGGGGTTGGCAGACACAGGTGAGGGGGGCACCTGGGAGGGCAGATGGGTTTTTACCAGGGAAAGAGAGGCGGCAAAGGGCCATCGCTCTTTGTTTGTTTGCCAATGGAAATAAACTTTATTTTTTGCCTGGACAATGGACTCTTTTTATCCTGCGTAAATTCACTCCCCAAGTGTCTCAGTCTTTGATCTGATTCAGTTTATTATAGTTTGATACTTTACCAGTTTTTTAATAATTAACCTGGAGGACAAAGAGCCACTAAACCAGGGGTCGTCAACCCGCGGCTCTAGAGCCGCATGCAGCTCTTTAGCGCCGCCCTAGTGGCTCCTGGAGCTTTTTTAAAATGTTTTTTCCTTTTTTTCTTCTTTTTTTCTTCTCTTTCTAGAAATGTTGACTTTTTTCTCGACATTTTGACTTTTTTCTCGACATTTCGACTTTTTTCTTTAAATTGTACTTCAACTCTAATCTCGACATTTTGACTTTTTTCTCCACATTTCTACTTTTTTCCCGAAATTTTGACTTTTTTCTCGACATTTTGACTTTTTTCCTGAAATTGTACTTCAACATTAATTTTGACATTTCGACTTTTTTCTCGACATTTCGACTTTTTCCTCAACTTTTTTCTCAACATTTCGACTTTTTTCTCGACATTTCGACTTTTTTCCTGAAATTGTACTTCAACTTTAATCTCGACATTTTGACTTTTTTCTCGACATTTCTACTTTTTTCTCGACATTTTGACTTTTTTCTAAACTTTAATCTCGACATTTCTACTTTTTTCTCGACATTTCTACTTTTTTCTCGACATTTTGACTTTTTTCTAAACTTTAATCTCGACATTTCTACTTTTTTCTCGACATTTCTACTTTTTTCTCGACATTTCAACTCTTTTCCTGAAATTATACTTTAACATTAATTTCGACATTTCGACTTTTTTCTCGAAATTTTGACTTTTTTCTCGAGATTTTGACTTTTTTCTTAACATTTCGACTTTTTTCTCAACATTGACTTTTTTCTCGAGATTGTACTTCAATATTAATTTTGACACTTCAACTTTTTTCTCGACATTTCCATTTTTTTCTCGAAGTGCATAATGAAAAAAATCCCCCAGTTTTTAACCAATATAGCTACATGCACCATGTGTTGTATTCATTCTAAGGCTGATACAAGACTTTTAATTTTTTGCGGCTCCAGACACATTTGTTTTTTGTGTTTTTGGTCCAATATGGCTCTAAAACATGTTGGTTTGCCGACCCCTGGACTAAACTATGTACATAATAGAGCCTTGATGAACACACAAAGGGGAATTAAAGCATACTGATTCATTTTGGACTCTGGACTTTGGACTTGTTGGACTATGGCGATCTTCTTTTTATGAGCGCTCCTGAGCAGTATTTAAAGAAATGAGATACTGTGTATCATTGTGCTTTGCGTTTTATCACCGGTTGCAGCTTTCAGGTACATCACTGTTTTTTGTTGCTGCTGCCAATTGTCCTTTGCCCGTCCGTAGACTCTCCCACTGGCTGACTTTTATCTATAAATCCATTTTGGGACGTCTCCCTACATATTTGTGCGTGCACATGTGTAGAAACGTCAGCCATTATGAACCTGCGCTCACAGAACTTTATTCAGACGCAGGTCCCGAGAGCCAGAACTGAACTGGGTAAAAAGGCGTTCCAGTTTTCTGCCCCGTCAACTTGGAATGATGCGCAAAAGGAATTGAAACTGGTTGATCTAGAATCCTTGGGTAAATTCCAATCAGTTTTAAAAGACAGAGAAATTAGCTCTCTCGGTTCTTGTGACTGCCCCGTTGTGTAAATTTTACTATTGTTTTACTATTGTTTCCCCGGAATGTGTGACTGACTGTCTGTGTTTGTATGTACTGTTGTATTGTTTTTATGCTGCCATTTTATGGAGCCAAATCAAGGCCAAAAGTTTTGCTAGTTTGAAAATAAAATTTGATGCCACGCCCCCCACGCCAGATCAGGGCCAAAAGTCTGAAAATGAAAAAAAAATTTGAAACTGAAAAAAAAAATTTGAAACTGAAAAAAAAGAAGTGAAACTGAAAAAAAAGATCTGAAACTGAAAAAAAGATTTGAAACTGAAATAAAAAGTTTTGAAACTGAAAAAAAGATCTGATACCGAAAAAAAAATTTAAATTGTAAAATAGAATTTTCAGATTCAAATTTTATTTTCAAATTAGCAAAACTTTTGGCCTTGATTTGGCTCCATACCATTTTGGCCAGGTCACTCTTGAAAAAGAGGTTTTAATCTCAATGAGTTTTTTACCTGGTTAAATACATGGTTTTACATGGTTAAATAAAATATAGTATATATTTATATATATATACTTATTATTTATATATATATATATATATATATATATATATATATATATATATATATATATATATATATATTTTAAATATGTTCCGTTTATATACGCATTGATTGTCGTCAAATGAAACATTTACATTTTCTTTTTATTTGACAGTTTCACTCATGTGGCTCTCTGGCGCCGCCCTGGTGGAGCTGACGGACATCGTTCACTAACGTCACCCCGTCCTGCTCCTCTTTAGGAAAGTAACTTCGGTTTCCCATTTTTAGAGATATTTACACAAAGTCTTTGCTTTTTGGGCAGAAATGTCTTCTCTGTCGTTACATCCATCCATCTATCTGATTTGTTGTCCCAAGTTTGTTCCCGTTGTCACCACTAACCTCACGAGAACTGCCACCCAGGCTAAAGCAGGGGCAGTTCTCGGGAGGTTAGTGACAATTCAGTTTGCAGTTTAAAAATGATTACATTATAAAATGGGAAATTTACAGGAAAATACTAATACTGGAGGACGGCGGGAAAGACGGTAAAATACGATAGTTTCCCGGCCAAAACGTCAGACAGGTCTGAGTATAACATCTCCAGGTCATCGGTTTTCCTTTTCCTTGTACATGTATTCCTTGTTTTTACATCCCCTCTCTCGTCTTTTTGCTTCCCCTAATGCATTTCTGTCTCATTCTGTAAATGAGGAGGAGCCTTCTGGGTCCAGCTGCTCTACAATTGGTCAATAAACGAGACGGAGCCAAAATGAAGACTATTGGGGGAAATTCTAAAATGATCTATTAACTATGTGGTGTAGCGGTACGGAAGATTATTAGGGCCATGCAGGAGAAATAATATGTTAGAGGCGGAAGGTTTTTTTTTATTGTGCACAAAAGTCAATGTAGAGATTAATGTTGAAATACAATTTCGAGAAAAAAAGTCGAAAATGTCGAGAATAATACAATTTTACGAATAAAGTTAAAATTTTCACCTTTTTTCTCAACATTTCAACTTTATTGATGAAATTTTTACTTTTTTCTTGAAATTGTACTTCAACATTAATATCGACATTTTTACTTTTTTTCTCAACATTTCGACTTTTTTCTCGAAGTGCATAATGAAAATGTTTTTCATAAAGACGAAATGTCGAGATTAATGTTGAAATACAATTTCAAGAATAAAGTCGAAATTTTGTGAATAAAGTCGAAATTTCATGAATAAAGTCAAAATTTCAAGAATAAAGTTGAAATATATTTCGACTTTTTTCTCGAAATTGTACATTTCGACTTTTTTCTCAAAGTGCATAATGAAAAAAAAAATCTTCCTCCTCTAAAATATTATTTTAATTTTTCTCCTGCCTCGCCCTAATACATTTCCGTAGTAGGGGGGTCAAAGGGACATTATAAAACAAACTGGACATTATTAGTATTAGTTTATTCTTTAGTCTTTACCCCTCAGTGTCACATCTCAACAGAGACTCGGTGCTTCTGTTTGGAATCACTTGGGCTGCAACACATGAACTGATAAGGTAAAGGTTTTATTATAAAGATGAAGAAATGAAAATGTGTAGCACGTTATTACAATTCAAAAGCACCTATTAATACATATAAAACAATGGTATAATACACATACTGTAGGCGGGTACCTATGGACATGTGTATGTATGGCAGGAACCTGCACATCCTGTGTTTTTTAGGACTTGTGAAGGTCTTTGGCTGAGGATTACGCCCGTTTATATGGTCGTCTATGTCAACTAACCACGTATCAGTTGGAAAAAGATAAAAACTACTAATGTACTTTGTCCTGCATATTGACATTATAGTTGTGCCAGTTCTTCATCCACTCTGTCCTGCACGGCTGGCCTTGGGCAGGAGCCCCCTCATCGTGATCCAGGTCTTACTCAACGTTTTTTTTGTTTTTTTTTGCCATTATTTGGCTTCAAGGTTCTTCTCCCACCAGGGGAGGGTTTTATTTCTTTCATTATTATTTCTTTCAGTATTTGCATGGGGGGTCATGCTCTGGGTCTGTGAAACGCAACTGGAGACAATCTGAATTATAATAGATGCCGTATAAATAAAACTGAGTTAGAGTGAAATTGAATTATTTGCAGGGAGCACGCTCCTACCGGGAGGATTCCAGACTTGACACAAGATCAGTCTGCGTTATTTGGTATCCAGAGATGTCACCGTCACCGCGTCCCCGTCTGGGGACTCGTTGACCAGCGGGGATATCATGTCATCGATTTCCCTGACACAGCTTAGCCTTATATAACAGCTTTATCTTAACAAACGTTTAACAAGTCACATTTAGCGGCAGTCAGTTTCAATGAATGTGTTTCCATCCCCCAAAAACGGTGAAAAGCAGAAAGCAGAGAGGCAAATTATTCGGATGAGTTGTCCTCATCTATCAGAGCCTTAAATGAATGCTGTGACCTCATTGATGGTGACTCTCCTGGAACAAGACGGCGACAGAACGTTTGCATGTGGCACAAAACTGAAATCAAGGAAGCTCAATTCACAAGAAGTGTCTTCCACAGTATAATAAGACCTCCCACTTCCACCCCATCCTCCATTATGTGGCAGGAAAAAGGGGGATTCTGTCTGGAAACAGCTGGATTTAACACCACTGGTCTTTGTTTAGGTCTGTGCGCAGCATCTTTGTTAGTAACAGTTCTACACTGAAATACTGAAGTATTTACCCATGTTTACTACATTAGTAAAGCATCATTGTGCACGTGTTATTAGCAACTATATTTAGTGCACATTGATATCTAGAGGTAATACTTATTGTGTTGAAGTGTGGGGGGAAAGAGTTACCAATGCACAATGAATCCATGAGTCACATTACAGAAACAAGCAGTGCAAATCATTCACAAGGTTGGATTTCTACACAGTTTACCATTTTTATTTATTATAAGTATCTCATAGCCATCATTTTTGTCCATCGTTCCTGTAGTTTCTTGTGCTGGCCCCCTTTTTTCTCTTTTGTGCATGTTTGCAGGCCAGAGCTTCAGGAGCTGCGTGGTGGCCTGCGCCCCCCCCGCCCCCCCCCCGGTCATCCCGCTGCTGCTTCCACCTCCCTGCTGTGCTGCTGACGTCCCTGACCCTCCAGTCTGGCCTTCAGCAGGAGGGCCCCCCCTTATGATCCAGGTCCCGGTCCAGGTTTCTTCCCTCCTAAAGGGGAGTTTTTCTTGCCACTGTTTGGCTTAAGGCTTTTCTCCCACTATGCCATTGTTTATGTAATAATTCCTCGGAGGTTTATGTTCATGTTCTGGGTCTCTGGAAAGATCCTAGAGACAACTTTTGTTGTATTAGACCAGTGGTTCCCAAACTCTTTTTTGCCAGGCCCCCCTTTTGTACGTAACAGAATTTTCGAGCCCCCCCCGACCCCAACACAGACACACACATCTTTTACATTCAAATGCGACTGCAATTTATTTCATATATTGAACATATGTGCGAAAAAACTGTCCATCTCTGTAAAAATAGATTTTCAGCCTGACAAGCTCACAGATATTGAAACAACAACAAACAGGAGCCAAAATCTGAACATTTGCTCTACAAAAATGACACCTTTAATCCCTACATTTTTTCAGTGATGTGAGTGGGCTTGCTTCATGTGTGCAACACATTTCTTTTTTTTTCTTTTTACTGTACAATACAGTATGCATTACTTTCAACATATTTCTTTCCAAAAATAACCAGCTCCCTGAGGAAAAAAACCCAGCAGAAACAGCTAAACAATTTTTTTTTTTTTAATTAATCTACCTTCCAACATCGCCGCGCCCCCCCTAAGGGGCTGGCCCCCCAGTTTGGGAATCACTGTATTAGACGCTATATAAATAACATTTAATTTGAATTGAATTGTTCGTATTATCACTGACGTGTATGTATGTATGTATGTATGTATGTATGTATGTACCGTATTTTCTGGACTATAAGCCGCTACTTTTTTCATAGGTTTTGAACCATGCGGCTTATACAAAGGTGCGATTATTCTGTGGATTTTTCTTCCACCTCTCGGGGCGCTCTAACCGGAATTAGAATCAAAACTAAGACAAAATAAATGCAAAGAAGAATACGCTACTTCTTCTTTAGCAGATAGAAGTAGAAGCAGATTTCAAACAGATAAATAGATAAATAAATAGTGGTTATTTTCTCTTGGTTCTGTCCCGTTTTAATCAGCAAAGTTGCTGCCGTGTTAAAAGACACTGTTAAAGGATCTATTTAGGTACAAACATGTACATCATTTACAGTTCAGAATCCTTCTGTACATGTAGTAAATATCTAATCTAACAACATAAATATCTGCGGCTTGCATATATTTTTTTGTTTAAATAGAGCAGATGCGGCTTGTATGCAGGTGCGGCTTATAGTCCAGAAAATACGGTATGTATGTATGTATGTATGTATGTATGTATGTATGTATGTATGTGTGCACCCCTGTCCATTACCTTCTGGTATTGTTGTCCTTTTACACACATTGTGGTTATGAAATGCAAATACTGTAGAATAATGTTTTATTATAATTTGATATAGGTGTTTTGTTCATTGTTCTCGTTTAAATGTTAAGACAGGAGGAAGCCTTAAAAATCTGTCAAGTTATTGATGAGAAACAGGAGTGGGATTAAATACGTTTTCTTCTTCCCACTCCCTTTCGAGTGTTAATCAATTAATTTGAATATTGAACCTGCACGTCTACTGTTAAAGGTATTTGCTTACTTTTCTGTTGCACGCAGGTCATTTATGTTGTAGAAATTTTGTATCGCTCGAAATAAATATGAACTGAGCTGAAGAGGTGAAAGAAACAGTCCTAACTTCCTGCCACCAGGCCGAACACCACCGGCCTCATTAACGTCCCGGAGACCCTGAAAAGCCTTCGTCGGTCTCCGGGTTGCGTTTGCTCTCCTGCACCTCCAGACACGGCGTTGTTTCCTGGTCCGGGATGAAAACAGCGCTGAGCTGAAGTGAAGCAGATGGAATTACGGCTCATGCAGAAGCAGCTCAGCACCGCGGGGACTGCAGGCCGGCGGGAGACCGGCCTCTCGCAGCATCGTAAATATTGCAAGGTTCCACCACAGCACAGGTGACTGAATAATTAATAGGAGCTGTGTCTCTGACAGAAATACTTTGGAGGCCGTTAGCTCTGCTACCTGGCCTCCGAGAGCATATTTGTCATAGGAAAGTAATGTCGGGGAGGTGATTGATTCGCCGCGGTTGCGAGGTTAGAGGCAGTGTACTTTGTACATTAATACTACGTGGCATCTATTAGATCGGTAGCTTCCTCCAACTGTCTGGGCCTCGTTTCGCTGGGGAAGCCAGCGCATCAAAATTCAGATTGTCATCATTAATTGTCGGAGCTCTGGGAGGATCGTTGGTAGTGTAGCGTCACGTCTGCTTCATATCCCGCCTTGATTAAAGGAAACCTGCTGAATACACGCCCTCAAAGAGGCGACTCTCGCGTATGCGTATGTATATACCTATACATACGCATACACCCATACATACCTATATGGAATGATGAGAGAAGGACTTGAAATTGGTTGATCTAGAATCCTTGGGTAAATTCAAATCACTTTTAAAAGACAGAGAAATTAGCTCTCGGTTCTTGTGACTGCCCCGTTGTGTAAATTTGACTATTGTTTCACTATTGTTTCCCCGGAATGTGTGACTGACTGTCTGTGTTTGTATGTATTTTTGTATTGTTTATATGCTGCCATTTTGGCCAGGTCACTCTTGAAAAAAAGGTTTTAATCTCAATGAGTTTTTTACCTGGTTAAATGAAGGATATATGTATATATATATATATATATATATATATATATATACATACACATGCACACATATGCATACATACACATATAATTAGCTGCCCATTTCTGTACATAAATATAAACAAATCTACCCTTTCACCAATATTGTTATATCAGGCCCCCCAGCCGCTAAACCCCGTCCTCTTTGTACCTTGTGAAAATCATGTTTTTATATTTGTTTTTAAACTGGTTAACGTTTGGACATTGTTTTAATTCTGAATCCATTCTGTTCCATAGTTTAACTTCACTGACTGATATAGAAAATCTTTCCATTGTTGTTCGTGTTCTGCAAGTCTTAAAATTTAGAGTACCGTAGTCCTTAAATTATACCTCCCCTCTCTGTCATAAAACATTTCCTGTAAGTAAGATGGTAATAAGTTGTTCTTAGCTTTATACATGAATTGTTTGGAATTCCACTATGTCAAAAAATTTGATTATTTTAGAATTGAAGAATAAGGAATTGGTGTGTTCACGAAAACCAGCCTTATGAATTATCCTTATGGCTCTTTTCTGCAATATGAATAGTGGTTGCAGTGAACTTTTATACGTATTTCCCCAAACCTCTAAACAGTAACTTAGATAAGGCAAAACCAGGGAACAGAACAGAATGCAGAGTAATTTGCTATCCAGGAATTGCTTTGCTCTGGCCAGAACTGAGATGCCTCTAGATACTTTGTTGTGTGTTTAATATGAGATTTCCAGCAAATCTTGTCATCTATAATTACCCCAAGACATTTAGTTTCATGTACTCTCTCAATGTTTATACTCTCAATCTGTACCTGTGCTTGATTGTTTTTATTGTTTCCAAATACCATAGTTTTTGTTTTATTTAAGTTTAATGATAGCTTGTTATTGTCAAACCATTTTTACATTTTGCCAAATTCTGAGGTAATATTGTCCAAAAGGTGCTGTAAATTCTCACCAGAATAAAATATGTTTGTGTCATCTGCAAATAGTATGAATTTCAGTGTTTGTGATACTTTACATATGTCATTGATATAGATGATAAACAGTTTAGGACCCAACACTGACCCCTGGGGGACTCCACACTCAATGTCCAAACATTGTGACTGATTTTCTACCATCTTCACAAATTGTTGTGTAAATAATTCCGAATTAAACTATTTTCCTTCGAGTTTACATGGAAATAGTAATTCTGAATTGAGGTTTACATGGAAAACACGTTTGATGGTCTTTCTCTAATTCCTCTCCAGGTCTGGGGGTTGGGAAGGTTCTGATTGGATAGGGGGGGGACCGGAAGTTAAACTACCAGAAGAAAAACTAACTTAGCCGCTACAACTTTGAAAAGCTCACAATTTTGATGTTTCTTGCCATCTGTTCTTTTAATTATTTCCAGGTCCTCCAAGCTATTTATTAAATAAATGTTCTCTGCTCTTGACCAGCGTTTACTGCTGCTGCATCTTGAAACTTTGTTTGGAAAACCAGCCCAGTGGAATATAAACGTCATGGAGAGAGACGGGCGAGGGAACGAGCAGAAAGAAAGACCGGAATTAATTTAAAGAGGAATGAGTGTTTACACACGGAAGAGTATCAGGGCCAGGCAAGAGACAAAAAAGAGAGTGGAAGATTTTTTTTATTGTGCACTTACGAAATGTCGAGAAAAAAGTCGAAATGTCAAGATTAATGTTGAAATACAATTTCGAGAAAAAAGTCGAAATTTCGCCTTTATTCTCAACATTTCGACTTTGTTCTCGACATTTTGCCTTTTTTCTCGAAATTGTACTACAACATTAATCTCGACTTTTCGACTCTTTTCTTAAAATTTCGACTTTTTTCTCGACATTTAGACTTTATTAACGAAAATTTGACTTTTTTCTCAACATTTCGACTTTTTTCTCGAAATTGTACTTCAACATTAATCTCGACTTTTCAACTTTTTTCTCGACATTTCGACTTTTTTCTCGACATTTCCATTTTTTTCTCGAAGTGCATAATGAAAAAAATCCCCCAGTTCTAACCAATATAGCTACATACTAAAATATTATTTTTATTTTTATCCTGTCTGGCCCTAATACTTCGGATTTAAAATCGGAATAAACCAGCCACTTACTTCGGAATTAAGTTTCATTGGGAATGGCCATTTTCATTCGGAATTAGGTGTTTACATGGTCATTTTTACTCATTTTAAATCAGATTTAATTTAATTTTAATTCTGAATTAAAGAGGAATTAAACTTCCCATGTAAATGCACTGATAAATATGTTGTGACAGTGAAAGCATGTAACAGGAAAGGCTTTTCACAATCTATAACTGCTATAGACAAGTTTACAGAGGCTGAGTTTCTTTTTTTTTTTTTTATATTTTCCTTTAAAAACAGGAAAAGTGGAAAACTAAAATATGCTTACCTTTCTCTGCCATGCAAAGCAAAGCAAGTTCAAACACAAAGAGCCTCTGAATTTACATATCAACCTGGAAACCCTTTTACATCGAAAGAATTTCCAATTTCTCTCCTGTCAATCACGCCCGTTTGCCGTCGTTGGAAGGACACGGCGCAGAATACGGTGGGGATATCTACCTGTTTGAACTGTGGGTTCATGCCTTTGTTCTTTAATTGTTTTTACTTCTTGCCATTTCTTATTAAGGTCCATTTCTGCACAGGCCGGTCTATACTTCATAATCTGGTTTTCCTCCCAGGACCCGCTGAGGGGGGAAGGCAGGGTGGTTATCGCACCGCTACGCCTTTTAAGAAATTCAGTCTCGGATGAAATGTGAGCAGTTATTGCTCTTCTTAAAGAGTCGAGGTGCAATATCTCGCCGTGGAGCTTCAAGCAGAGCCGGGGATGTGTCCGTGAATATCTCCGCTCACCCAGACTCACAGGACGAACAAATAATGGGGGTCAGCAGTTACAGCGGGCGGGATTGCACTGAGCATTCATTTGCTATACATACACACACATGTGAAAAATATATATACAGTACTCGAGTACTCGACAGATAATTTGTGCTGATTACAAATAATATAATATATTACAAATAATAGCAGTGACCAAAACACCTGCAGAAATACTGCAGGAATGACATAGCAGCAGTTAAATGCAGCCTTCTGTAAGCTTTAAATATCCACTGGGCTTACATCAAATACATCAAAACACAACAATAAAAAACACTTTTCTGAACTTATCAATATGACTCTGTCCTTCACAGGATAAGTAACATGGATCACTGCAAAAACTCACAATCTTAACAAGAATATTTGTCTTATTTCTAGTTAAAATGTCTCATTTTAATAAATAAAATCTCATTACACTTAAAAAAAGACTCATTACTGAAAAAAACAACAATTTTCACCTGTTTCAAGTAGATTTTCACTTGAAATAAGTAGAAAAATCTGCCAGTCGAACAAGATTTTTTTGCTTGTAATAAGAAGATAAATCTTGTCCCACTGGCAGATTTTCCTACTTATTTCAAGTGAAAATTTACTTGAAACAGGTGAAAATTGTCAAATAAGTTATTTTTCTGGTGTTATTTTTCTGGTGATGACTCTAAATGTTGAAATAGCAGTAAAAACACATTCATTGATGAAATGACATAAGGGATGGAAAGGAGGGATGGCAGTTTTAC
Organism: Cololabis saira; assembly: GCF_033807715.1. NCBI lineage: Eukaryota > Metazoa > Chordata > Actinopteri > Beloniformes > Belonidae > Cololabis > Cololabis saira. The sequence continues at coordinate 42,389,689 of NC_084599.1, forward strand.
AGGGGGGGATGATTTGGACCGTTTTTATTTCAGGGGGGGATGATTTGGACCGTTTTTATTACAGGGGGGGATGATTTGGACCGTTTTTATTACAGGGGGGATGCCATCCCCCTCATCCCCCCTCATCCCCCCTCAACTCCAGTACTGTATATATATATATATATATATATATATAGATATATAGATATATATAAAAAAATCACCAATCCATGTGTTTTTTTGATTACAGCCCTTGACCTTTGTCTTGAATTGCAATATGATGCAAGACATTTCCGCGGCTCATTGAAGCTACAGTACGTGCATGCCTTTTATGTGGTGTAACCTCACAAGTCTGCAGCCCCTCGCTCGCAGAATTCTGTAGGCAGGAAATGTTTGCTAATATTCTTCCTTCTGCATGTCGGCGTAGGATCCCAAGGTGAATCGGAAGGACCTTTTTGTTGTGCATCGATTCTGCCTTGAGAGATAGAAACAGGGGACTCAAACTCCTCAAACTCGTTGTGTAAACACGAGTTATGAAACGCACCAATCTCACCCATGTACTACTTATTATTTCCCCCCCCAATTAATATTCCTTTTTAGATTTGGACATACGTGCTTTTGTGCTGAAGTCTTCAGGATGTTGGTCCTCATTAATCCCGCTATCCCACCCCCACAATGAAAGTGCAAAGAGGAGGTAGGAAAGTATGGAACAGGTCATGTTTTGATGGAGATTAAAAGGTATATATTACTTGAGTCGTGTTTTTTGGGGCACGTGTACTTCCCTGGACTGAACAACACCATTTCACACGATGAAGCAAGACACAGAGGCTAAGGCCTGGAAAGATGACACTAGAGAAAATGAAGAAGTGTGTGCAGAGCCGGCATCACAAAGGAAAGAAGCCTGGAGAGGACAGCGACAGGTTAATGGGAGCAATGATCCTCAAAGATTTGCATGAATCTATAAAAATCATTCACGCAACGCAAAATGATGAAAGCTGACGTTCAGTAAGAATCCAGTGAGTCCGAGACAAGATTCAGAAGTTCTGAAGATACTGGAGAATGAAGCAATAATGTGATGATAGCAAAGGGATGATGGAAACAACACACGACAAGGGCGGCCACAAAAGTAATATAAAAGGCAGAGAAAAAGACAATGGCACCGTTTTTACAAGACTTCCAGCCATAAAAACACAAACTGGAGGGAAAAAGAACCGAGGCATCAGGAAACGAGCCTCCGCCGGTGATGATCCGATCACTTGCTCAAAGTAAGTGATAAGTCTGAACAGAAAGGATTCAGGGTCGGCACCGCAGACACCTCACAAGTCTTCATGGACATTAAAAGGTTTCTGTGGTTTGGTAACACTCTCCAACCAGATGGACGTTTTCTGGAGCTTGAATAAGAAAGAGGGAAGTCTGGCCGCCGAGAAGGGAGGTGGAAGTCCTGTTGCATATTCTGGCATCCTCCCAAAATATCCTCCTAGTCCAGGCAGTGATGTGAAAGAGAGCAACTACCAACTTTAAATGAGGCTAGAACCCACTCATTTATAACATCAGCACTAGGTTCGAAATTTGAGTATAGAGGGAATGCGCATGATGTCACAGATGCGACTTCACAGCCCACTGAGTGACAGAAAGACTGAGTGTCAGAAAGACTGAGTGGCAGAAAGACTGAGTGTCAGAAAGACTGAGTAGCAGCGTAAACCTTCAGTTTGAGCAACTGGAAAACATCTAAAATGGGAAAGATCTGTTGTATGATCGACTGTACTCATAGATTTAGTAAGAAATCGTTTTACAGACTGCCTAAAAATAAGCTTAATGAGAGACAAATAGATTGCTGCAATTCACAGAAACAACTGGATTCCAGGCACCGAAACGTGGATTTGCCGTTCCCATTTTGTATCAGGTAATGTTGGATTTTTGGGTAGTGTTGAGACACTGCAACGCCATTGTGACGTGAAACTCCCCCCTGCAGGGCTCACAAGCTTTGAACTGGCCTCAAACACAGACTTGAAACCACGGGAATGCCATATGATGAAGTTCCTGACTGACTGATATGTTAATACCAACTCATTTGGCCACAGACTTGAATCTCGAGAACACCCTATGGGGTAATTTACAACTTAGTGACAGTCATGCCAAATGCCCGAGGACAGCATTTGGCCACAGATCACATCTGACTGTAAATACCCTTGTGAGGAACCAGAGCGGCCTCCCCACGTACAAGGGGACAAGGCAAAACTGGACCTGGGTGATGAAGTGTAAAAAACCCTTGCAGAGCGTAGAATGCCAAAAAAAGAAGGCTTTTTATTCCATGTAAAAAAAACACATACAGGCAGAGGAAAAAATTCTGAAAAAAAGGCACAATGGGGCATAGCCTCTCAACAAGCTTCCTCCATTCAGCAGACCCTCTTCTGGTATTCAGCTGCTGTTTATAAACCCAGGCAGGGTGGAGAGGTTGATTGGACACAGGTGTGCCACAATCAGCAGAACCAGGCACACCTGTGTGCTGCTCCCTCGCAGACCACGCCCAATCCTCCACTCTGACACACACATTAAAAAAAAGTCCGGTGATGGTGAGAAGGGGAGGGGTTGCTCACTTTCTCACAACCCTTTAATTCCTTTTGGTATTTCACCTTTGGCTTGTTGATTCTTGCCTTTTGTGCTTTGAACTTACTACATAAAGAGTCATGATTTCAACCACTCTGGGTCAGCACACCAACCCAGACACGCGCTGCGTAGGTCTGCTCACCGCCGGCTTACTGATTAAAACTCACTACACCACAGCGGACTTCTGAACTGGATTTGATATTATTCTTCAACAGTAGCTAACGTTAAACGGTCAAATCATAAAGTTCCGTGTCCTCATTACTTTAATTTCACCAACAAATCCTGCCTTGAAGTCGGACCAAGCGTCAAGACTTTTGTATGCCTTCAAGCTTTGCTTCGTGTATTTCCCCGGAGTAGAAATTAAGTACATATAAATATCAGGAAACTGGATTCATGGCCAAATATTAATGTCCATGGACCACTGGTTCTTGATAACTGTACCAAATATTAATGTCCATGGACCACTGGTTCTTGGTAACTGTACCAAATATTAATGTCCATGGACCACTGGTTCTTGGTAACTGTACCAAATATTAATGTCCATGGACCACTGGTTCTTGGGGAAACTGTACCAAATATTAATGTCCATGGACCACTGGTTCTTGGGGTAACTGTACGGGTCACTGTCAAGTCCAACTGCCTTTATTTTAAGCTGATTATTAGGCTGTTATCCCGTCTTCTCCACTAGTTGCAGCCATTTTTGCTGATGTTTTGCTGATGTTTTGCTGCTCAGTGCGAGTAAGGGGGGCGTGGTCATACCAATGGCTCTCATAGCCACCAGGTTATTGTGGAACCCCATCAAATGTGTAGTTATTATTCAAACCAACATCACATTGGAGCTCGAACCCCGGCGTCTGTTGGGACTTGGGCGCATTATTCCAGTAGCTCTATCCTTTTCATTCACACATGCAGAACTCGCAACGCCACCGCCACAGTGTTGATCTCAACACTGGCATTAAGATGTGTGTGTGTAAAGTTCATTTGCCTCTCAAATATTTCTCCACGAGCCTCTATTTCTTCCCATCAACTGTGCCTACCAAAGTGCAGCGTTTCTTCATGCTGCTTTGACGGCAATAATGAAGTTTTAACTCCATCAAGGCTGCATCATCTTTCCACTAAAAAGATGAGAGGGGAGATTAAGTGCCGGGTAAGTTATGACAAAGCATTGGGGTTAAGGTATAAATTAATCATAACTTACGCTCACAAATTCTCTGGTAGGTGCGTACTAACAATATGAATAATAGTTTGTCTTTTAAAAGAAAAAAATAAACTGATCCAAAACTCCAGGAATGTACAATTAACACCTACTTTCATGTCGTTTGGATGTCTACAATCAGATGGGACGTTTCTTCAATGACAAGCATAAATATTTAAGCTCTTTTTGCCAAATAAACGGGTATGTTATGATGTCAGGGTTTTAGGATTTATATACTATTTGTTATGTCCATTAATTTATTCTCTGTGATGGTTTTTGGATTTGGATTTAATTCTGGTCACATTAAATATTTTTTTAAATACATTTTTTCTTATTCTTACAAAAAAGCTAATATTTGACTTTACGTAAGCTAATTTTTGGGAAGCTAACGTTAAACGGTCAAATCATAAAGTTCGGTGTTCTCATAACTTTAATTTCTACAACAAATCCTGCCTTGAAGTCGGACCAAGCGTCAAGACTTTTGTAAGCCTTCAAGCTTTGCTTCGTGTATTTCCCCGGCGTAGAAATTAAGTCCATATAAATATCAGGAAACTGGATTCATGGCCAAATATTAATGTCCATGGACCACTGGTTCTTGGTAACTGTACCAAATATTAATGTCCATGGACCACTGGTTCTTGGTAACTGTACCAAATATTAATGTCCATGGACCACAGGTTCTTGGGGTAACTGTACGGGTCACTGTCAAGTCCAACTGACGCTAATTTAAGCCCATTATCGGCTGTTTTCCCGTCTTCTCCACTAGTTGTAGACATTTTTTTGGCCACTCAGTGCGAGTAAGGGGGCTGGTCCAGTGGGGAAGTGACGTCAATGCAGACCCTCTATACGATAGGCTTTTTACCTTAATAAAGATGAACAAGGATGTAACTGGAGGATCCGTACATATTCCATGGCCCTGCCATTGTGACGTTTTTTATTTGGATGGTTAATTATATACTGGAATCAAACACACTTCTAAATAATTCTTTTCCTCAACATTATGAATAAAATGTTTTGGTTTTATTATGGTTTTCTTTTTCCTGTCTTGATGATGACGATAAATTAATATATATATATATTAATTAATATATTAATATATAATATAAGTCAAAACTACAGTCGGCGGTATTAACCAAGACTCTAAAACTTGTGCATTTAGCTCGTCTTATCAGCCAAAGATGGGCTCATGTAAGCTCTTACTGACTGATAACTACTGAGGCCTGATATTCATCTACTTCCAGAAGGCTGCACGACGTTTCGGTGCAGATTCAGCCTCCTACAGGAAAAATAAAGAGCACGAGCTCAGACGGTGTCCACTGCACAGGATTTCTCGCCATTGTTGGATAACAAATGACTCTAGAGACAGACATTAGCGCCTAAATCGCCCCATAAACGTGGAAAACTGGAGAACATTCAGAAAGGTGAGGTGCACTCTGAACTCTGGACACACGAGGTGATGACTGGTGTGACGATAAACGTGGGACAGACACGTTCATGCTAACAAGGAAAATACCAGATCTTTCAAAGGTGAGGGACTCGGATCAATACGCCGTACGTGTGTGCAGGCAGGACGGGGAACAGATAGATCCAGAGTCTCGGTTACGGTAACAGCAGCTCAACAGGCCCTATCAAGTTCTTCATATTAAAAATGTAGTCCAACATCAGACTCAGAAATAAAGAGATTTTACGATAATGAGTCTGACAGAAAGAGATTATTGTCCATCAGATCAGAATCAACGCCTGCTGATTGGGTTTGGGGAGAGACGTGAAGGACTCAAATTGATCCTGAACTGAAGAAAAAGCACTGAGCTAAAACATGAAGAGGGAGATAATAACATCAGGGAGTTCATTTATCGGGCTATACTGCCCTTTCAACGAGAAATCAGTTTTATATGTTAGGAAGTACCTAATGTCATCAACCCTTCCTGGCGTGGTGAATTTTTTTAGCCCCTTTTTTTGTGAGTGAAACGATTTTTTTAACTATTTGACTCGAACCTGAATTGCATTAGATGCATATTTTTGAATGCCATGAACAAATGGAAAACAAATTATTATCCAGCAATTTACTTTAATACAAAATAACAAAATGAACTGAATAAAATAAGTATCTTTCTTAAACAGAAACCTGTCCTGCTTAACTTAAAATTGTATAAATGAATATAAAACAATAGAAAGAAAGCAGAACATCCATTCTGTAATAGTGCACATTTTTAGTGCAATAACAAAAGTGCAGACAGAAAATCTGCAGAAAACCTGTAAACATATTTGTGCCTCAAAGGCCATGACTGTAGACAGTAAAACAGAAAAAAACAGCTTATGAACTTAACAGCTCAATGCCATTTTATGACTATTTTTTGACTCTCACAGTAATACGGGACAAAGTGCGTCCCTTTTCAGCTCAATATGGGATGCTACTTTAGGGCCAGTCCCAATCCCCCCCTAGTCCTACTTTTCAGCCCTACCCCTAAATTTTGTATGTTCCCGTGAGGGTAGTGGTGTCCCAATTCCTCTTTGCATGTAGGGGTAGTGGACATAACGAGGGCTAGTGGGTATCATTCTAACCCTTCACAGCGAGGGATTTCAGATACTGACTCGCCGACCGAGGAAATTTCCAGAGAAATTTCCCAGAATGCTTTATGTCGTCATTTGCAGACTGAATAAAAAAAAAAAAACATGGCGGACATTTCTTATTTTTTAGTGAATAAAATCAATATTTTCAGTTAGTTTCTGCATAAAAATGCATTTTGATTACATTTCTAGCGAGAAATATATATTTTACTTTCATAATATTCACTCAGTGAATGTACATAATCACTTGCTTGCTCGTTGTTGCAAAGTCTTTTTCAAACCTCGCCAGAATAAAAGCTGATTTATGGTTCCGCGTTACACCAATGCAGAGCCTACGGCGTAGGTTATGCGGCGACGCGCGCCGTACGCCGTACCCTAATCCGTAGGCTCTGCGTCGATTTAACGCAGAACCATAAATCAGCTCCCGAGCCGGAGGCTCTTCTCATCCCCGAAAACATCGGAGAAAATTTCTTAACAGGCGTTATTTGGATAAACTGAGCCCAGGTTGGGGATCTTAACGGTTACTTTTACGCCTGAAAAAATATTAAAACTTAATAAAGTGGCATATTAACAGCGCTACAGCTGAAATTAAAACAGCTTTTAGCTCTGGGTTTCCTGATATGGTGTGACGTATGTGCAAACGTAACTACACAGTCGCTTACGTACCCGAACGTAAACCACGCAGTGACGTAGCAAGTGGTGTCCCAATCCCTAGGGAACATTACAAGGGCCCTACGCCTGTGGCTTCATTTTGAGGGCTAGTGGTAGAAAGTAGGGTGAACATTGGGATTGGCCCTAAATCCCAACATCGTGGCCTACGTAGCCTTTAGCTTCACTGCAGATTCACTGTTGTGACACTGCAATCGTGTTCAGCTCTTAGCAGCGCCGCGGATTAAACTTTAAACTGCATCCTGTCAAAGTGCAGCTGCGTTAGCTGCAGAGCAACTGACTGCACAATTAGTCCAAGAAGACGAGCAGACGCAGCAGCGAGGGTAAAGCACGGATAAACCAAATAAACTGGGGAGATCCATTAAAAACGAATGCATGCAGCTCTGGGTGAAGATCTTGCTAGCAGCGCGGCTGTCAAAATGGATTTTCTGCATTTTCAACAATGGGTGTCAAAGAGAGTACTTAGTGTCAACATATTCTGACAGCGAGAAGAGAAATAACAGCCGGTGTGCGAGCGCGGCTGTCTGCAGGTCCTTCTTTAACCGGAGAGAAACATCTGATAGGGGTTTGTTCGCCGGCGACACGTCTTAAATCTGTCGCTGAATCTCCGTCACCCGTTCAGACACAAGGGAACGGAAAACGCTTGTAATTGCCCGAATGAACGAGAGGCTGTCCTGTCTTCACTGACAATTACTGTTTCTTTTTTTTTTCTTTTTATTCTTTATTTCATTCATAACAAAAACAAAACAGTTCAACATAATTACAACAAATCTCTTTCCTTGAATGAAACAGAACAGAAAGAAGCTTGTTTTATGTGTCCCTTTTTACTAAGAAATCAAATTTCAATTAATGTAAAAATTAAAAATTAAAAAACATTACAAATTACGCAATAAAAAAACACTAAATGTAATAAAAAAAAAAAAAAACTAAAAAAACTAAAAAAAAACAAACAAAAAAACAAAACCAAAACTACAACAAAATTATAAAATAACACAAAATAGCTGTCAAACACAGATAGTCGTGTTCTTTTTTGATTCAAAGAAAAAAAAATATGACAATGGTGCTAAAAAGAGAGAGAGAGAAAAAAAAGAAAACCCACCTAGCTTAACAAATATGATATTTCTTCCATCAAACTGGCTTTTATTATTCTTTTAAATGTAATGTTTGATTTTCATTCTTTGGCTTCTGTATCCAGATTGTTCCATAAACTGATACCTTTTACAGAAACACAACGTTCCATTAATTTTGTCCTGAATTTTTTTTTTTTTAAAGATCTCTGTTCCTTTTAAATTATACTTATTTTCTCTTTTTTCAATTTTTTTCTGTAATATTGATTGGCAAAATGTTCTTATGAGCTTTCCACATAATTTGCAGTTGTGTTCAAGCAGTCTGAGATGCATAAAATATCCATGGAAACGGTTCAAAAAGCAGGCACCTCACTGCTAATAACATTCATAGTTAAATATGAAGACCTCACTAGAATTAAAAACACCAGTACCTCTACGCATAGTTTAGTTCCTGAAGAATATCTTGAAACAAGTTCCTTTAAGTTTTGGAGCCTCAGGATAAAACCACCTCCATCTGCACCGAACAGCGTTTGTACTTTATACTAAATCAATACTAAAATTGAGCACAGAGCCAACATATTAAATATGTTTTCTAAATATAAATGAGCACTGTTTTTCATCTTTAGCCTTTTAGCTCTATCTCCTGTCACGCATAATGAAGTGTAATTGTTTGGTAACACCCAGCACAAATGTTTAAGGTTGACGTGACGGATGATATATGATGTTTGGGGTAAACGCTGGACGCTGATGAGTTTCAATCACGCACCGGATTCGCCGGCCGACGTGATATCGTTGGCATCGGCAGCTTTCAGGCACAAAATCCAGAATGAATATCTGATTATCTCATTTACAAGGATAAATAAAGACATTTTAGTTGCTCAGCCTCCTGACGATACAAGATGCAGCTGTACTAAACTATGAGGACCAAAACGGACATAATTAAAAATAAGAGCAGAACTGTGTATATCTATATGTATATATATATATATATATATATATATATAGGCAGAGCCGCCTGGGAGATTTGCGAGGCCCTGTGCGAAATGGCCGGGGGGGGGCCCTCGAAATTTTTTGGGTCGGATCGGGTGTCTATATGCACAATTTTAACTCTCCAATTCGCGAAATACTGGATACCTTCCCCTGCCTCATCATCTCGTCTTGCCTCGACGCGGGGCCCCACGGCTGCTTGAGACCCGGTCGGATTGGTGATTTTTCTAACAAATTTATCAAACGAGCCTTTCAGAGAAGCATTAAACTTTTCCATTTTCTTTCGTTTTTTCTTTTTTCATCCCCTGATGGAAATTTCCTGAATCTTTCTCGTTCTCTCGACATTGTGTGACAGTTTGTTCCAACTCCACAGTCTGGATCAGAGCAGCTTGTGTCTGCGCTTGGTCTGATCAGTTGTATTGAACAACAGACAACATTGCACATATATTTATTGATATGCACAGACTAGTACACATTTAGGTCTGTAATGGAACGTGACTGTTGATATTTATAAAGGAAAAAACGAAAAAAAACGGAAAAAAAAAATTTCAATTTTTTTTTTTGTTTGTTTTTTTTCAAAAACGGCCCATAGCGCGAGGCCCCGTGCGGTCGCACGGTTCGCACACCCCTTGCGGCAGCCCTGTATA